>NW_006772104.1:576234-582605 GCF_000442215.2 Lipotes vexillifer
TTCCTGCTTTCTCTCTCTCTCTCTCTCTCTCTCTCTTTTGGCTTTCCCCTTGCCTCTCTGTTGGAATATAAGCTTCATGAATACAAGTCCTCTAGGCCTAGTTTACCACTATTTTTTAATATGTAGGACAGAAATTGGCACCTATGGCCTTTGGGCCAAATTCCGCCCACCTGCCTATTCTTATAAATAAAGTTGTATTGGAACACAGCATTGCCTGTTGATTTAAATATTATCTATAGCTGCTTTCATGCTACAGTGGGAGAGTTGAGTAGTTAGGAGACAGACCACCTGGTCTGCAAACCCTGAAATGTTTACTATATGCTCCTTTACAGGAACAGCATGTTGATCCCTGATCTAGATCTCCATAGTTGTTGAATATTGAATAAATGAAATAATCATTTATTAGTGTCGCTAAGCAGCTCTCTACTGCCCAAATAAGTTTATTTTTGCATGTTACCCTTAGTAAATTGTTTTATTGTACTGTGGTCTCTCTTTGGAAACTTACTCCCCTCATCGCGTTATTAAGTGCCCTTTGTTTTCACTTGGAGCCAACATGGAGTTTTGGTTATGCTAAAGTACAGTGAAGTACGGAAGTATGTGAATCAGTTTAAGCACAACCTCTCAAGAGTACATTAATCACACACTATGAGGTTTATTCCAGCTCTCTTTCATTCTCAGAAGAGTGGCAGTAGTGTATCAGATTATGAGTTAAACGGAAAACCAAGTAGGTAAGAATGGAAAGTGGTGTGTTACAGTGGCAAGAATCACTTGTTATAATCCCCAGTAGGATTAATGATAGTTCATCAGCATCCAGGGATGAAGCATATTATCTTTTAACAGATAGTTAACAGAAAGTACCATGTGGACTGATTTCTAGGTTTGTAATTCCATTAGCTGTTTATAAACTCGGGCAGTAGATCATTCCCCCAATTGAATGTTCCTTGGTTTCCTCCTTAGCAACTAAAAAAAAAAATCTAGGTTAGTTGATATTTATAGTTCCATATAATTTTATTGATTTATAAAGAGGAAACTTGATAATAGCCAGAAAATATAGTAGAATCACAATTTAATGTAAGAGTTAGGTTTTAGAGGTTTTCATTGCTGCATAATAGAAAATTTTGTATAGTCAAAATTACCTTTGATTTTTCCTTAAGTGACCCATGTAATTTTTTTTTAAATTGTGGTAAAATACACATCATGTAAAATTTACCATTGAACCATTTTTAAGTGTGTGATTCAGCAGTGTTAAGTATATTCACATTGTTGTGCAACCAATCTCCAGAACTTTTTCATCTTTCAAAACTGAAACTCCATGCCATTAGTGACAGTGCTGCATTTCCCTCTCTACCTAGCCTCTTGCAATCACCATTCTACTTTCTTTCTTTATGAATTTGATTCCTCGTATAAGAGGAATCATGCTATCTTTGTCCTTTTGTTACTGACTTATTTCTCTTAGCACCATGTCCTTAAGGTTCATTCATGTTTTAGCATGTGTCAAAATTTCCTTCCTTTCTAAGCTGAATAATATTCCATCATGTATGTACCACACTTTGTTTTTCCATTCATCCTTCAAGGGACACTTGTGTTGCTTCCACCTTTTTGATAATGCAGATAATGCTACTATGCACATGGGTGTACAAATATCTCTTTGAGACTCTGCTTTCAGTTCTTTTGGGCATATACTCAGACGTGTAATTGCCAGATCATATGGTATTCTATTTTTAAGTTTTTGAAGAACTTCCATACCATTTTCCATAATGGATACACCATTTTGCCTTCCCACCAACAATACACAAGTGTTCCAGATTCTGTCACTAATACTGGCTATTTTCTGTCTTTTTAAAAAAATAGTAGCTATCTTGGGCTTCCCTGGTGGTGCAGTGGTTGGGGGTCCGCCTGCCGATGCAGGGGGCATGGGTTTGTGTCCCGGTCCGGGAGGATCCCACATGCCGTGGAGCAGTTGGGCCCGTGAGCCATGGCCGCTGAGCCTGCATGTCCGGAGCCTGTGCTCTGCAGCGGGAGAGACCGCAATGGTGAGAGGCCCACGTACTGCAAAAAAAAAAAAAAAGAAGCTATCTTAATGGATGTGAAGTGGTATCTCTTTGTGGTTTTGGTTTGCATTTCCCTAATAATTAGTAATGTTGACCATCTTTTCAAGTGCATGTTGACCATTTATACAACTTTTTAGAAAATATCTAATCAAGACCTTTGCCCATTTTTAAATTGAGTTGTTTTGTTGTTGTTGTTTTTGAGTGATAGGGGTTCTTTTTTTCTTTTAACATCTTTATTAGAGTATAATTGCTTTACAGTGGTGTTATAAAGGTAGGGGCTCTTTATATATTCTGCATATTAACCCCTTATCGGGGGGTTGTAAGTATTTTGTGATTTGTGACTTGTAAATATTTTCTCCCATTCCACTGGTTGCCTTTTCACTCTGTGAAGTGTGTCCTTGATGTACAATTTATACTTTAAATGCAGTCCTATTTATCTATTTTTATTTTTATTTCTTGTGCTTTTGGTGTCATATCCAGAAAATCATTGCCAAATTCAATATCAAGAAGACTTTCCCCTATGTTTTCTTCTAAGAGCTTTATTTTTTTTTAGCTCATATTTTTAGGTCTAATCAATTTTGAGTTAATTTTTGTATATGGTATAAGGTAAGGATCAAACTTTATTCTGTGGGATGCCGATATCCAGTTTTTCCAACATTATTTGTTGAAAAGACTGTCCTTTTTGCATTGAATAATCTTGGCACCCTAGTCAAAAATCATTTGACCATATATGCAAGAGTTTATCTCTGGGTTTTCTGTTCTGTTCTATTGGTCTGTATGTCTGTTTTTATGCCAGTATCACACTGTTTTGATTACTGTAGCTTTGTAATAAGTTTTGAAATCAGGAAGTGTGAGACCTCCACCTTTGTTTTTCGCTTTCATATTATTTTGGCTATTTGGGCATAGTTTCTTGCAAGCCTATAAGGAAAATTTAGGTTTATAGGACTACTGATTTAGGTTAAAAAAGGGGGAAAAATGAGGTCCATATACAAATGTTTGGTAGGAGTTTTCAATCCATTCTTCCTTTAAGAGAACTGTGAAATCCTAAATACCAGCGAGTGGGTGAAGAATACTCATGTAGCCCTTTTTGCCTTCAATATTTTGCCACTCAGTTTTCATAGTAAGCCTCCAAGCCTTAGCATTTGCATATAGATCTGTTTACACTAGTGAGGGTTACAGAGATGATATGGCTTTGTTGATAACCTTGGGGTAAAGGACCATTTGAAGACACCACTGTCCATCTTCATGTTTCTATGCCACAGATACGGATCTGCTCTTTTATGAGAATTCATGGAGGAAGCTTGTTTTTCCATGAGTCTTTGGGGATCGTTATTCTAGAATCTATGGTAATAGATATTTACAGGGGACTTAGTTCTCCTAAGAAAATGAAAAGAACTGTATGAAGTACTAAAATGGTTAATACACTTTCCCCAAGGACCTGTCACCTTTGGAAATGTGAGGATCTGGCTCCATTTTTTTTACTGACAAATGCCTGAAAAGCTACTTAAAGACCATTTAAGAACTTTATATGTAGCTTGTATTGAGAGCTAAATTGCAATTCAAATCGTGCATGGAGTGAATAGTCTCTTCTTTCTTCCAGTAACTTTTTGTTTTGTCTCAGCTAATCTCCATTACTGAGTCAGCAGTACTGGAATAACAAGCCAGGGTGTAAATTTCTCCAATTCTTAATAAAGAGAAGTATATTTTAGTTCCCGTGCTGATAATGTTTCAGTGTAGGCTAAAATGCTTTTTTTTTTTTTTTTTTTTTGCGGTACGCGGGCCTCTCACTGTTGTGGCCTCTCCTGTTGCGGAGCACAGGCTCCGGATGCGCAGGCTCAGCGGCCATGGCTCACGGGCCCAGCTGCTCCGCGGCACGTGGGATCCTCCTGGACCGGGGCACGAACCCGTGTCCCCTGCATCGGCAGGTGGACTCTCAACCACCGCGCCACCAGGGAAGCCCTAAAAATGCTTTTTATAATACATTTCATCCTAATTATTCATAGGATATGATTTGATTTAGAATTTTCAAATGTACATGAATGTATAGATAGATAGATAGATAGATAGATAGATAGATAGATAGATAGATAGATAGCCCTCACTAAAACTGGGGCCTCATATGAGTGAACTCAGGACATTCTGGCTCTATAATTATTAAATGATGGAGAAGAAATATGAATGTTTCCTCTGTTTTTAAATGTTTCCTCTGTTTTTAAAAACCGTAGCAGAACTCATTATTCTGTGTCAGTGGATCTTTCACGTATGCAAGCTTATTTTTGGTGTTCCAAGAAATCTGAAGTTCTCTAACAAGGTTTTTGAAGAACACTCTTGAACTGAATGTACGAGCTGTAATTGAATAAGAACAGTATGTGTTTGGAGTGCGAATGAACCAGCTGGGATACAAAGTTCTCCATGGTGCCCCTAATTCAATAATCATATGTTTTCCATTTCTCTCAAAATGAGGCAGTGTTCATAGTTGAATATAAAAATATTATAACAAATGGACATAATTTACTATTTTGTTCAGTGTCGTACCTCTGTCATCTAGATCAATTAAAATAGAGCATATACTGTGATTTCTAACAACAAATGACAGTGAATTTAAAATGGGAGTGTCCTTCACTTGAGAAGCTTAAGTATGATTCTTGATATGAGCCTGAATTTTGCAGGGAATCATCATTTGGAAGCCTGGAGAGAAGGTTAATTGTAGGAGGTTTATATGTTGGTCCTTTGTATCTATAATAATCCCAGCTAATGTTTCTAGAGTACTCATGTGCCAAGCATTCTGCTACGCCCTTAGGTGTATAGTCCATTTATATTCACATCTATCTCATGAAGTAGGTATTCTTTTTATCTCCGTTTTATAAAGAAGAAAGCTGAGGTCTGCTAATAAGTCACGGGTCTGGAGTTCAAGTCATTTCATCTAACTGCAGAGTTGAATTTTAATGATGCTCCTACTATGTCTGGGACTTTGATTCTTTATATTATTTATTTCTGAGGCTCTCTGTATAATTTAACTCTCCTAATGATTTTGAGGATTTCCCATTTAAGTATACAGCCAGTTTTTCATCTCCTCCATGGCAATGACACCAATACTGGGAGGAGTTATCCTTGTCATGTATAGATTTTATCCTATTTATCGATGCATGGCCCAGAGGGAGTTTTGTCTTCTATGCAGTGTAAATTAGAAAGGATTAAATAATCACATATGTCCCAGGAGAAGCACAGATTGGAAAAGAATCGTAAATGAGATGAAGATAATAGAATGAGAAGATTATACGGAGCTAAACATAAGCAATCCACATGGCAGGAACACTTACTGCTGTGTGAGGAGAGAAAATGAGTTAAATGTGAATTTAGGACCGTGTTTTAATGAAAACCAATGTCAAGATTAACCTAGTAGTTTGCCATTGGCGTAGTTTATGTGTTTATCGTAAGATGCAAAGCCTGGAAAAAAGCAAGTTGCTTAAAATTCCATAAGCAGAACATGAAATAAATGAGAAATTTATTTATTCTTATATTAAGACCTCAGTAGCTTTTATTCACCATAATTTACTTCATAGCATTAATGTGTGTGTGTGCGTGTGTGTGTCTCACTGAAATTTCATGACTCATTGGATAGTGGGGACTGACCCAGTGGAAATCGCAGTAAAGAAAATAACAAGGTTTAGAACCTTTTCTTTCAAAAATATTTCTGTAGATTTATTCCTTTCTTACCCCCTTCCTTCCTCCCCTCCCTACCCCAGACAGCTCTTGCACAAGAGTTTCCTCTTGCTATAGGAAAGTGTGTTATTTTTCTCCCTTGTCAACACTCCTTCAAACTCATTTTCAGGTTCACCTGTGTAGATGCTAAGATGTGTTTTGAGTGCAGAAAAGTTAAGATGGTTAGAGGTATTCACTGAGGATCAGGGTCGACAAGCAGCATAGAAAGAGTGGACTGCTGCCTTTAGGATACTGTTTATAAAGGTTTGCTAGAGGCTCCATGTAGTTTGAATATTTCCCAGAGAACCTGAGAGGGATGTTGCCTAATAGGAAGAGATGGATGAAGGACACTGAAGAGAACAATGGGGAGACTGAAAAACAGTCATCTCCTCTTGCACACCTTGCGCAGGCCTAGAGGGGTCCTGCCTGAGATGATTCAGAACTTTCTGTATTGTATGCCCAAGACAGTATGGTGGATAGTCATGTTTGCAGTGACCTCCAGGTCTTATAAGATGTCTCTACTTGTCTGAAATGGCAGATGGTCTGTTCTTGATGATAGACCTATCATCTGTCATCAAGAACAGACCGTTGGTTGAATTGATTTCATTCAGCAGGAGT
>NW_006772104.1:582615-603912 GCF_000442215.2 Lipotes vexillifer
AGCAGGAGTTCATCTCTTTCCAGTTAATACAATGGCTTGGTCTGGAGTTGGTTTAATAACCAACTAGTCTAATGGTGTGTCCACTGGAAATATTTCTAAATCCATGTAGTTGTTCACCTGTAATTTGGTTATAGACTTGATAATAAAGAGTGATTGTACTGCTGTTCTGGGCCACCTTTGCTTTCTTAACCAGCTGTGCTATAAGAATATTTACACTGCTTTTGTAATCTGATTAAGGACAACATTTTTAAAATGAAAAATGTGTTTGATTCACTAGAAACTTTAGGAATCTGTCCCTGAGCTCTCTTGGGTTTTGTCATAATCTCCTTAAGTCAAACTATTGGACAAGTCAAGTATGAGGATCCAGAGTCCTTGTAGTGTTGAACCCTTGTAATATTTGCTGACCTATGTTAATCACTACGTATAAAGGGTTTTTTTTTTAATAAGTTAATGTTGCCTTTGGCTTAATTAATTGAAATTTTAATTGTGCTGGCTATAAGCTTCACCACTCACTGGTAATAAGGGTTTTATAATTAGTAGGGGCCAAAAAATGAGAAAAGCTTCTTTTTTTTTTTTCCTTTCTGTTCCCACTGCTCTTAGCAGTTGCAGCCTCCGGTCACCCTATATTTTCTTTTTCTTTTTTAAATTAATTAACTAATTAATTTTTGGCTGCGTTGGGTCTTCGTTGCTGCATGCGGGCTTTCTCTAGTTGCGGCGAGCAGGGCCTACTCTTCGTCGTGGTGTATGGACTTCTCATTGCGGTGGCCTCTCTTGTTGTGGAGCACGGGCTCTAGGTGCGCTGGCTTCAGTAGTTGTGGCTCGCGGACTCTAGAGCACAGGCTCAGTAGTTGTTGCGCACGGGCTTAGTTGCTCCACAGCATGTGGGATCTTCCCGGACCAGGGATAGAACCCGTGTCCCCTGTATTGGCAGGTAGATTCTTAATCATTGCACCACCAGGGAAGTCCCCACCCTATATTTTCTGAAACACTTCCTTGGGTAAGATTTCCTGTGGACTGGCTAATAGAGGAAATGTCTTCACAGGCTCTACCTAGAGATATCCCTTTGTAGACCATGGGGATGCTTAGTGAGTTGTGATGTCTCTGAGACTATATGAAGTTATGTGTATATGCTCATCTGTGAGGGAAGACTGTCCATAGCGTCATGAACTCTTAAATGGAAACATGATCCTTTAAGTTACGAGCATGAGCTCCTTTCACAAAGAACGTGTAGCGGTGGAGAAAATAATGGTAATGGCCAATGCTTTCCATGTTTAAAGACACTGTGCTGTAGAATTTACAAATATTATCTCATACATTAGGCCCTGTTATAATGCCCATGTTGCAGGTAAGGAAACCAGTGCTTTGGAGAACTTACGTGAAATCAGGATTTGAACCCAGGAAGTGTGAGTCCAGAGCCTGAGCTCCTAGACCTTTTATTGAACAGGGGTTCTGGAACCTGCTCTGTCACTACCCAGCTATGATGTGTCACCACCCAAGAGAGCAGAGATTTTGTTATGTGGCGGCATCTGTTAATATGGGTATGAGGCTAAGAATAAGGAGTGAAATGTTGGGGTTGGGGTCTCATCTGATGAGCTCTGTATTTCCTCTCAGTGCTGGAACAAAAGCAAACTAAGTCTGCCTCCACCAAGCATTGACTGAGGTTCTTGTGATGTCTGAAAACTCTTGATTGCATACTAGAAATAGATAGGAAAAGGATGCAGATGATTGGAACGGGAACGATGCCTGGCTTTTCCATTAGGCTTAGACAGATAGGATGATGTGGTGAGTACAGAATCTGGAATCTGACTGGGTAGGTTTGAATCTTTGCCCTGCATCTCACTAGCTGTTTCACCCTGGGCATATCTTATAATTTTGCTTTGCCTTAGTTGCCTCATCTGTAAAATGGGGATGATAATAATGGTGCCTATGTCACTGAATTAATTGTGAGGATTAAAATATATGGTCTTCGTATAGCACTTAGATCAGAGCCTGGTACATAGAGAGAGTGATTTGTGATGCTATTGTTATTTTTGCTATTATTATTACTACCACTTTGTTGTTGTTATCTTGAAAAATTAGCATTTAATACGCTTTAAGAAGTGAAAGTGAATCTTATCAACAAACCTGTTTATTTGGTCTGTGGTCGTGAGCTGAAGGATGTTCTAAATGGGCAAGAGAAACATGGTCCCTGCTGGTGGACATGTGGAATCTGAGATGCGGAAGCCCTTTGTCTTTTTAAGCTCGCATACAGGATCCTGGCATAGGGCCAGTCAGTAAAGCAGGCATTCATTAAAAGCTTAGTAAAAGAATGACTGTCACTGTCTTTGATGTCCCATGTCACATTCCCTCAGCTTATCCCTCATTCTAGCCACAGCTGTGGTATGCATTGCCTTGGGGGCTTGGATTCACTTCGTGCTGACAGCACCTGCCTCAGGTGCACTCAGATTGTCTGATGCAAGGTCTTTTCCAACACTGAGGGAGCCTGTGTGTAATGGTAGCCCCGAGAAACCCTTAACCAATGGGCATACCTCTCATCTTCCAGGTGGACAATTATAGAAGGTTCTCTGCGTGCTTCTCAGAGGCACCCACTGCCTACACCAGAGACATTCAAAACGCTCCCTAATATTAGGTTTTCTCTTTCATTGTATCATTCTCCCTGCTCTCTCCCTTCTGTCTCAGAATTACCTTCCAAATAAATTACCTGTGTATAAGTGCTTGTCTCAGCCTCTGATTTCTGGTACCGAAACTAAGACACGTGCTGTTCTAAAACCCTACTGCCAAAGCCAGTGTCATTGCGCAAATCTCCTGTAAACTGCATTTCTTCTATTCGCTGCTGAGTTCCCAGTGCCTAGCATGGCATCTGATACACCATAGGCACTCAGTAAATGCTAGTCGAATGACTGAATCAATGAACAAATGAATAATCATGCTTCTTAGAACTTGATAGTGAGCATATAGGTTGGTTACCACTCAATTTTATTTACTAAATGCTGTACCAGTAAATTTTATTTATTTACTAAATTTACTAAATGCATGGTGACAGGTCATCCAAATCTTCCTTGGAGGGTTTATGTCTTAACTGGTTACTTCCATCTTTTGTCCTAGAAAACATTCAGTTTTCCCCTGAAATCCTGAAGGGGAAAAAATGATCAATTTGATGGTTCTCTAGCTTTACTAAAAATATATATTTCCAAAGATAAAAATGTTTTACACGTCAGCAAATTTTCATTGGTCTTCTGTTATAGACCCTGCTCCAGGCTGGGATAACAGACAAGGATGAACTGTTTGATGCAAACCTTGCAAGAGGGAGCTTGTAGACCAGATGCATAGTCAGTACTACCGTGGGGCAATGTTTGGGCGCTAGGAGGTTATAATGTAAGGCACATCATGTTATATGCAGGCTTGTTTGACCACACACCTCACTTGCTAACAATAGTAACACAACAGCCCTCTCAGTCTGACTTGAGAATGTGGAATACTCTCCAATGTGTGGTCATGTTCCTGCTTCATTACACAAGTTCATTTGCATGAACTCCTCAATGCAACAGATCCATAATTTCAGCCTTTCTAAAGGGAGAGGATTTGAGTTTTAGAACATTTAATCTGCAGAATCTGATGAACTCAGTGTTTTTGGATATGGATTTCAAACAATGATATTACTACCTAGCCTGAAAATACAAAATGTGTACAACAGGGCTTCACTGCAAGAACAATTAGTACAAGCTGGAAACTCATAAATGAGCTTTATTAATTGACTTTTGACTTGATCAGACCACAAGCAATATTCTCTAATCAGAAGTCTGGTGTTCCTGAGCAGATCTATGACTCACTGGGTCACTAAAGAGGAGGGGGAAGTCTTTATAGATAAACTTTAAAAAGAGAATGAGTCTTATTTAGTGATCCATAATGAAATATTAAGGCCATTGACAATGTCTGAGAGACAGAAAAATGGACTAAGGGCAGGACATTTGAATTAAGCTATCTAAAAAAGACAAAAATGGGAGACGTTAAAGACCTCCGCTATCTGCCACAGTGGCTTTTGCTTAATGTCTTGTTAGCTTTAAAGCTGCTTTTAGCTGTAACAAAGAATACTTGAGCATAGGTGAAATGGATATGGGAGAAAAGAAAGGTATTTGGATTCAAGAAGAAGAGACAGAGACATTAAGTGTGTCTTAAAGAATTGGACTGATGGGTTTGGGGGAACCATGACGTTTTTGTTGTTGTTGCTGCTGCTGCTATTATAATGCTGTTGGTGGTGGTGAAGATGATGATGATGAAGATGATGATGATGGTGGTGATGACGAGGGTGCTGCTGATTGTGGTGTAATGGTGATGAGGGAATTATGGTGGTGCTGATGGTGGAGATAATGGTGATAGTGGTGATGGTGATGAGGATGGTGGTGATAACAGTGATAGCTAGTATTTATAATCCAGGGACTATGTCTCTCTTTTAATTCTTATAACCACTCACTGAAGGAGGGTAGGTATTATCATTATTATAATTATTTTTCAAGTCTTTAAGCTGAACAAACAGGCTGACAGAGGTCACACAGTTAATAGTGGAGCTAAGGCTCAAACCCAGGCAGGCTGTAGCCAAAGGCCAGACACTTAATTCCACGTAGTCTTTATACAAATGTACATCTTGTGCTCCAATTTAAACTCATATACAAATGTACATATTGTGCTCCAATTTAAACTCACCAAGATCAGAGACCTTCCAGATTCAATTCTAAACAAGACCCTACATGCCACTGCTAAGGGAATTAAAAGTGTAATGAATAGAAAGCTGCACTCAAGTCCTGAAGTTAACTGCTAAGAGGCAGGGCTTCAACCACAACTTTATTAACCAGGGAACAATTTCATTAAGTAGACAAGCAACTTGCAAAAGGACTGTGAACAAGATGATACTGTGTTTTAAAGGTCAAAACTGGTTTTCTGTAGATCTAACGAAGGCAAGAATAAAGTGTGATTTGAAAGCCACAGCTTTCTTCATAGTCAGAGCAGACCCCTCCCCACACATGCACAGGTGTCGTTCCTGATCGTCTAGCAAGTCTTGTCATCTGTCCTCCCTGTTTTTATCTCCACCTGATATAATGTAGATCTGCTCCATGGAGCAGATATAATCTAGATCTGATATAATGTAGATATAATGTAGATCTGCTCCATGGAGAGGAAATCTGTGGTAGTTAGAGCAGTACTTTGGGAATCCTTTAGCCATCGGCGGCTATGCCCTTGACTCTCCCTAGGATTCCAGCTTTCCTCATATAACTCAGGCTTAGTGAGTTAAACCCAAACCCAGTGCTCCCAGATTTGAAAAAGAAAAAAAAAAAGAAGAAGAACGGCTTTTACTCAAAGCTGATTTCTAGAAAAAGAGTTTCCCTAGATTAGTGATTATGTGTGGCTTTTGTCCTTTGTCATTTAAGCCTGGACTTTGACATCAGAATAAATCATGCTAATTCACACCTCTGAATGGGGTACAACTTTCCCTCATCTTTTGGGAGCCAACATCCCCTTAGGAGCATCTTCCCCTTGAAAATACCAAATTACACAAACGATATTGTACAAAATAATAAGACCACACATTTAAGAGGCCACTCCCATTTTGCCAGGAGCTGGACTAAGTACCTGACTTATATTGTTCCATTTCATCCTCATGAAAAGCCTAAGGGTGGATGGGGTCATTGCTGTCATCTGTCAGGTGCAGATAAGTTAGCCAGGGATCAGAGAAGTTAAGTGACTCACCTAACATGACACAGTTGGTAAGTGCTAAAGATGGGATTTAAACCCCTTGACTGCCTTGCTCTGCTCTTTGCCGGTTAGAATTAGAACAGAAGTCACACTAGCCTAACCACTGCTATATCTCATCCCAGCATTTAAAAAGAGCCATCTGGTATAATGCTTAAAAGTACACATGTTGGTTAGCCATCAGCTGGATGAATTTATGCAGGTAGCTCAACCTCTTCCAGGCCGTTTTCTCATCTGTTAAATGGGGATCATAATGGCTCCTTCAGAGGCTCCTGCTTGTTGGATTCAGGAAGACTGGATTCCCAAGATGTCTTACCTAAACCCCTGTTTTCATTCCCTTCTGTTTCCAGTACATTATGTTTTTGGTGCCCAGGCAAGATTTTGACTCCCAAACCTGGTAACTCCCTAACCTGTGCAACATATTTTCTCTCCATTTTGTATTTTAGAAGGTCTTCTGATGTCTCAGTAACAGTCTTTTACATCTCTATAATACTATGTTTGACAAACTGTGTTCCACAGAAGTTGTAACCAGGTGGTTTGAAAGAGAAATTTCCTTCTTGAAATAAGTGAGAAATACAGTACTCTATTGGTGATTCATTAATTCACTAAAGAGCCATATGTATTAATACATTAAAGGTCCTGATAAGTCCTGCAGTATAGAAGCCTATACATGTATTTGACTATGAAATGCTTATTTTTATATTTTCTGAACAAATATGCTTCATTTTGGGAAATACTGGCATGGAGGCTTAAAGGCTTTTACCTTATTTATTATTCATTAATTAGATTTTCATGACACCCTGCCAGGTAGCTGGGATTAGAGTATAGAGCCCAATAAGCTTCAGTGAGGTTAAAGAGTCAACTTACAACAAAGCAGCCATTCATGTAGGAAGCTGAAGCTGGAAGTGAAACTACTTAGTGTCTTCATCTTGAATTAGATTTGAACATAACTCTTTATCTTTTTAATTATTTAATTCCCCAAATTTCAGCCGTTAGAGCAATTTGCTGCTGACCTTTGGAATAGTGAAGCCTTTGGGCAAAAGGCACAAGTTATTCTTTCTCCAAGATACAGCTCAAACCTTTTCATTTACTTCCATTTCTGCTGCTGCCACACTCACCCAAGCCACCTGGGCCTCCACCGAAGCCTCCTAACAAGTCTCCCTGTTTCTCTTCTTGTTCCACCAAGTACTCCTTTTCCACCCAGAAGCTAAGCAGCAATCTCAGCACAGCATGGTGTTCTCTCATACGACCCTCTAAAACTTCGCTTTCCTTAGAATAGAATGCCAAGTTTGTTCCCGGGCCTACAAAGTTCTTCCTATCTGGCTCCTGTCCATGTCCAACTCCCCTCATGTCAGTTTCCCTGTCTTACTATATTCCAGTCACATTTTTCTTCCTCAAGCACATCAGAACTCTCTTCTGTCTTAGGGCCTTTGCACATTTAGATTCCCCTGCGTGAAAGGTTCTCTCCACACCAGATCTTGCAGAGGTGGTTCCATCCCATCCTGGATGTCTCAGCTCAAATGTTACCTTCCCCATAAAACCCTCCCTGTCACCTCCCCAGGCCCTTTCTAGCCCATTGCACTGTCCGTTTCCTTCATAACACCATCATTTTCTTCATCCATTGGTTGGCTTGTTGGTTGTCTACCTCTTCCAAATAAAAGGCAAGCTCCATGAAGGTAGACACATTTTTTTTTTAACATCTTTATTGGAGTATAATTGCTTTACAATGGTGTAGACACATTTTTTGACTGATCACCATTTCATCCTTAGTGCCTGCATAATGCATAGCACATAGTGGCTCTTAATAAATATTTTAAGGGAAAAAATCCATGCAGAATGAATGAATTGCTGAATTACACTCTCCCAAGATAATCGCTTGCACTATATATGACTGGTCACACATGTGATCTTTGAAACCATCATTAAGTGGTAGTTATTTTGCTTACTCATGAGTGGCTCTGTTATAGCTCCCCTTAGGGGATCCCGCATTCTCTCACACTCTGGGTAATGTATAGTGTCGTCTGTCCACAGTCATTCCTGGAAACACACACTCACCCCAAAAAGAAGAGTCTGACTTTAAGATGGGGATCAGAACTGTTTAAGCCGGCCAATTAGTTGACTTCTGTTCTCCCTGGAGGAAGAGTGTAAGTTAATTACCTTCAAGTCTCTCCCTTCCTGCATCTTTATTTTTAGACTTCCCACCATCATGCTGCTGCCCGTGGTCAATTTGCTGCTTACTTATTAGTGCTGCTCTGAGGTAGATTAAGCAAACTTTTTAGCTGTTGCTGTGCGCTGTTAAATCCACAAAGAGTAAGTCAGGCATAGCTGCTGAGCAGGCTGAGTTGGGTGGTTCGTGTGTTCCGCTACATGGGGCTGGGCTGCACAGAACCTTCAGCATCCAAGCCCTACATTAGAATTACTGTACATAGTGGGTACAGTTCAATTTTTAGAGCCCAAGGGCCTGGTTGGGAGTCATGGCTCTGCCATTTACCAGATGCGGACTGGGGTATGTTATTTAGTTTCTGTGCCTCGGTTTCTTCACCTGTGAAATAGGAATAATTATAGAACCTCCCCATCTGCTGAGAGGCAACATATGAAAGAAAACATTTAAGACAGTATCTGACATGTACTAAGCACTCAAAATATGACTTAGGGAGCAGTTAACACTGACATTTCTTTGGGTCATATGTGTTTCTACTTCCTACTCCTAGAAGCTGCCTTGTTCCCAATCTCAAAGAAAGTAAGATCCCAAAGCAAACAATCAAATTGCCCTCAGTTAACAAAAGCTTATTTGTCATATTAGGCACCATACCAGCAAGTGGGGGTCAGAGAGGTAGAGGACACAGCCCTTGCCCTCAAAGACCTTAGAAACCAGCTGAGGGGACATGATTTTCATATGGAAAATGACAGCTCTCAGTAAAGATACAATTGATTGGACAGAGGATTAAGGAAAGAAGGAATGACAAAAGCTGGAGACATTTCTGAGGTTAATAGGGGTCAGGACTGGCCTCTTGGAGAGTGTGGGATTTGGGCTGGGCCTCAGAACAGAGGTAGAAATTAGTTGAAATGGCCAGTGCAGAATGATAACTAGCAAGGAAATCTCTGATTGATTAACTGTTTGATAAAATGATTGATTGATTGGCATAAATGGAGAGCTAAAATTGTTGACCTTGCAAAACTGACCTTTGATTGATTCGTATAATCAAGGCCACCAATATTTACTGATTGAATGCATCTCATGTAGCAGATACAATGCCAAGCAAATTCATCTGTGACCTCTAATATTCCCATCAACTGCATGTGGTTGTGTTTTTGGTGTTCCCATTACCACTGGGGAGACTGTGGCTTTAGAGAAGATTCTATGGCTGTAGAGGAAAGCCTTCTAGAATGGCATGTGCAAAAGGAAAGAGAGAGAATGCAAACTAAGCACTGGGGTGGAGGGGAATTTGGAGATTTCAACAGCAAATAGATCTGCTGGTCTGAAGAGGAAGGAGGACACAGCTCTGTAAAGGAAAGCGGGGGATAAATCAGATCAGTGCTCAAGTTGCATTCAAATTCTTAGTGGGATGAGTTTCTGAAAATACCTCTGATGTGTGTATGTGTCTGTATAAAGAGATGTTTCTTTGCCAAGTGTAATTTAAAGATCCACAGACCTCCTTTGTGAGCCACTGTCATTTGGAGGGACAAGTTTCATTCTGGGCTGTGTTTTCTTCAGGTTAAGGAACAGTTGGTCCTTGTTGTCAGTCAGTGTTAGTGGACTGCTGGAGTCTGTCCAGAATACATGTTTTCTTATAGTTAATTTAAACTGGGTTTAGCTTTAAAATGACATTCAGAAAGTTGGACCTTCCTTGGTACTTCTAAAATATCTACTTGGTTTAAGTAAACAAGTAGCCATAGCCCTCGTGTTATTTATATGGAAAATTCTAGGTGCTGGGGGAGATAGAAAAGTAGATATAAGAGGCAGGGTCTCTATCCCCCAGGAGAGTATCATCTTACTGGGAAGACAAGGATATGTATCCTGAGTTTTTTTCTCTCTCCTATTCTAGCGACGTATGTTTTAGTTGGGGCTGGTTTTGACTTTGTATAACAGAAACCCCAAATAATATTGGCTTAAATAAGATACAGGTAACTTTCTTTTATGTAACTTGAAGCTTGGACTTTAAGAATCATTGTCTTCAGGTCTGGGAAGTTTCTTAGCGTGTGGTTTCTACCTTCTGAGTTGCTTTGTGATTGCGATTTGTCACTCACCTTTCAACCATTGGATGTGTGTTCTACACAGTAAGAACAAGGCAGGTAGAAAAGCTAAAAGGGCACACGTCAGCCAAATCGAACTCTTTTAAAAAGGTTTGCTGAAAGG
Source organism: Lipotes vexillifer (assembly GCF_000442215.2). NCBI lineage: Eukaryota > Metazoa > Chordata > Mammalia > Artiodactyla > Lipotidae > Lipotes > Lipotes vexillifer. The sequence goes on from NW_006772104.1 coordinate 592,718, forward strand.
TTTACCCAAAGCTTCTGGTTACATCTCACTAGGCACACATTTCTGTAAGAGAGCCTGGCAGACACAGTTGTTTAGCTGGGCACATTGCCACCTCTTAGTAAAGGGGAGGGGAGATGGATTTCAGGGAGTCATCTACCAATATCAGCCATAACATATTTCCTGGGTACCTACCTCTGGCCAAACAAAACCTATAATTTCTCCTCTGACCTTGTCCCAGTGCTCAGTGATGGGTTACATACTTTGCATGACTGAGGCCCTGCATTTGAATTTTGGCATTTCCTGACGTCCAGGCAGCATGGGGGAGGAAGCGCAGACCCCAGAGGATACAAGACCCAGGTTTAAACCCTCACTGTGACTACAGTATGAAAGAAAAAACTTGGGCAAATTGCTTAACCACTCTAAGTCTCTATTTTCTTATTTATAATCCACCATCTCATAGAGTTCCTTTGAGGAGCAAATGCAGTTATGACTCTAAAGAATCTAGCCTTGTGCTTGGAATATAATAGATGCTTAAGAAATTTCAGTGATATCTGTTGAATGCTCAGAGTTGGAAGCGGATTCTTTAGGACTTAGACCATTTGAGCTTGCTGAATAGCAATTTATTTACACAGTTCTTATTGAAACACAATCACAGTTTTCTCTTTCCTTTCAATCTATCAAGATTTTTCTTTTTCTTTTTTATTTAAACAACCATAGACATGATTACAAATGGATGTTTCACACATATTTGGGAGGTAAGTGTGTATCTCATGTGCACATAAATATATTTCCTTTCACTGAAACTCAGGCAGTTATGCTGAAGTGTAATAAAGGAACCTAAATTTGCTTACTTATTCTTTAAATAAGTCTCAACCAGCACAGAAAAGATTACATTTCAGAAAGATGGACTTGTATATATTGCTCTGATTTTGGCTGATGGCTCTTTTCAAGAATGAGAGACAAACTAGTGGTTACCAGAGGGGAGATGGAAGGGGGGAAGGGCAACATAAGGGTAGGGGATTGTGGTACAAACTATTAGGTATAAAATAAGCTACAAGTATATGTTGTACAACATGGGGAATATAGCCAATATTGTATAGTAACTATAAATGGAATATAACCTTTAAAAATTGTGAATCTGTACACTGTAATTTATATAATGTACATCAATGGTACTTCAATAAAAAAAAGAATGAAAGAAAGTATAACTAAGGCAGCACATGATGGACCTATGTTTTACTCACACTGGGAAAGGTCAGGAGGCAGAATTCAACAGGTTTATCCCACTGTAAGAAAACCCAGAAAGAGAAAAACAAATACCGTATGCTAACACATATATATGGAATCTCAAAAAGAAACTGTTTCTGAAGAAGCTAGGGGCCGGAGAGGAATAAAGACGCAGACGTAGAGAATGGACTTGAGGACGCGGGGAGGAGGAAGGGTAAGCTGGGACGAAGTGAGAGAGTAGCATTGACATATATACACTACCAGATGTAAAATAGATAGCTAGTGGGAAGCAGCCACATAGCACAGGGAGATCAGCTCGGTGCTTTGTGACCACCTAGAGGGGTGGGATAGGGAGGGTGGGAGGGAGACGCAAGAGGGAGGAGATATGGGGATATATGTATACGTATAGCTGATTCACTTTGTTATACAGCAGAAACTAACACACCATTGTAAAGCAATTATACTCCAATAAAGATGTTAAAAAAAAAAAAAAGAAAACCCAATACCTTGAAACCCTATTTAGGAGGGGAAAATTCTTTAAACAAAGGATTGCCATTAGGGTTCTATTAAATATGACACTGGGTACATGCTTTTGAAATATGCTTTGATTTAAATCCAAATAGGGCACAGCTCTTCTGTAAAGCAAGGCACACTCACAAAAGGACAGAGCCTTTTCTGGAGACCTACAGAATTGTGTTGTATTTAAGTTAGTGGTGGCAGAAATTATAACCTCTCTGGGGCTGCTGCAGCATTTCTGCTGACAAGGTGCACACCACTTTTCTGTAGTGACTATTCTTTACCTGGAACAGGTTCTCCATGGCAACCCCATTCACAGGGTGCCTTCATTACTTCTCTCTTTGTAAATGAACACATTGGAAAGGAAGTAGAATGTATAAGTTTTGAGTTCATAAAGGAGAAAGGGAGGGACAAAAGACACTGGGTAAATAGCAGAGGATTTTTTTTTTTTTTTTTTTTTTGCGGTACGCAAGCCTCTCACTGTTGTGGCCTCTCCCGTTGCGGAGCACAGGCTCTGGACACGCAGGCTCAGCGGCCATGGCTCACGGGCGCACCCGCTCTGCGGCATGTGGGACCTTCCTGGACCGGGGCACAAACCCGTGTCCCCTGCATAGGCAGGTGGACTCTCAACCACTGCGCCACCAGGGAAGCCCAGCAGAGGATTTTTTTTTCCTCCTTATCTCAATTTGCCTCCTTCTTGGATGGATATAGATCAGAAAGAAATGATTAAAAATCACGTGCTGTGTTGGATTCTCTATTCCATCAGTGAATATCCTGATGAGATATGGTTTGGATCAATTCATTTGGAGTGCAGTTAATACTAAGTTTTGGCCCAGTGGTTTGCTGAAATTTCAGTCTCCTTTTCACCTGTTCATTGAGGACTGTCCTCAGCTACCCAGGCCCAGAGCATCTGGTTGAGGGGAAAATCTCAAAATAGTGTTTTTAAGGATATAAATTTTCAAAAGAGAAAAGTGAAAGCACTAGAATGAATGATTTTCCCATTATGTTGGGGAATACTGTTTTTTAAACTCTTTCCCCAAGGTCTAGAAATAGGAGTACTTTGTAGGAAAATCTCTCTCTTTACGTGGTGTAATTTAAGAGGCTCCTGTAAACAGAAAAACAAAGCAAAAACCCTCAAGAATTCAGTCACTTTAAACTACTTCATACAAATGCCCTGATTTCCTTTCCCCAAATCTTCTATTTTTCATTATCCTTTCAATTTTATGATTAAATGGTGGAGCAAGCATTGACTATGTATTGACGTTCCTTCAATGTAAAATAGATAGCTAGTGGGAAGCAGCCACATAGCACAGGGAGATCAGCTCGGTGCTTTGTGACCACCTAGAGGGGTGGGATAGGGAGGGTGGGAGGGAGACGCAAGAGGGAGGAGATATGGGGATATATGTATACGTATAGCTGATTCACTTTGTTATACAGCAGAAACTAACACACCATTGTAAAGCAATTATACTCCAATAAAGATGTTAAAAAAAAAAAAAAGAAAACCCAATACCTTGAAACCCTATTTAGGAGGGGAAAATTCTTTAAACAAAGGATTGCCATTAGGGTTCTATTAAATATGACACTGGGTACATGCTTTTGAAATATGCTTTGATTTAAATCCAAATAGGGCACAGCTCTTCTGTAAAGCAAGGCACACTCACAAAAGGACAGAGCCTTTTCTGGAGACCTACAGAATTGTGTTGTATTTAAGTTAGTGGTGGCAGAAATTATAACCTCTCTGGGGCTGCTGCAGCATTTCTGCTGACAAGGTGCACACCACTTTTCTGTAGTGACTATTCTTTACCTGGAACAGGTTCTCCATGGCAACCCCATTCACAGGGTGCCTTCATTACTTCTCTCTTTGTAAATGAACACATTGGAAAGGAAGTAGAATGTATAAGTTTTGAGTTCATAAAGGAGAAAGGGAGGGACAAAAGACACTGGGTAAATAGCAGAGGATTTTTTTTTTTTTTTTTTTTTTTTGGGGGTACGCAAGCCTCTCACTGTTGTGGCCTCTCCCGTTGCGGAGCACAGGCTCTGGACACGCAGGCTCAGCGGCCATGGCTCACGGGCGCACCCGCTCTGCGGCATGTGGGACCTTCCTGGACCGGGGCACAAACCCGTGTCCCCTGCATAGGCAGGTGGACTCTCAACCACTGCGCCACCAGGGAAGCCCAGCAGAGGATTTTTTTTTCCTCCTTATCTCAATTTGCCTCCTTCTTGGATGGATATAGATCAGAAAGAAATGATTAAAAATCACGTGCTGTGTTGGATTCTCTATTCCATCAGTGAATATCCTGATGAGATATGGTTTGGATCAATTCATTTGGAGTGCAGTTAATACTAAGTTTTGGCCCAGTGGTTTGCTGAAATTTCAGTCTCCTTTTCACCTGTTCATTGAGGACTGTCCTCAGCTACCCAGGCCCAGAGCATCTGGTTGAGGGGAAAATCTCAAAATAGTGTTTTTAAGGATATAAATTTTCAAAAGAGAAAAGTGAAAGCACTAGAATGAATGATTTTCCCATTATGTTGGGGAATACTGTTTTTTAAACTCTTTCCCCAAGGTCTAGAAATAGGAGTACTTTGTAGGAAAATCTCTCTCTTTACGTGGTGTAATTTAAGAGGCTCCTGTAAACAGAAAAACAAAGCAAAAACCCTCAAGAATTCAGTCACTTTAAACTACTTCATACAAATGCCCTGATTTCCTTTCCCCAAATCTTCTATTTTTCATTATCCTTTCAATTTTATGATTAAATGGTGGAGCAAGCATTGACTATGTATTGACGTTCCTTCAGTGCTGTGGCTTTCTTAAATAATTTATCCCATCAGATGATATTCAGCCAAAGAGAGTTGGAGTTTCAATCAAGAAAGTATATTCCACATCGCAGCATGCCTGTAAGTAACAACAGCAGTAGGAGATGCAATATTGCATGAAAGAAAGTTCTAGAAAATAGGAAGTCCTGGAGTACACAAAAAGCAAAAGAAACTCAGATCAGTAAATTGGTGGATGGAGAGCTTTTCCTGCTCTAAAATCTTGGCTCTAGAGTGAGGTAGAGAAGGATAAATGAACAGGATGCCTGTTGTACAAGTTATCTCCCCTGATGTAAGTGCCCTTTGGGCCTGTAGTTGTGTTGGTGAGCTGTGTGTGGTTAGAAAGTGAGGGCATGCACAGGAAATCATGGGAGGGATGTAAGAAAAGACCTGAATGAGGCATCTTCACGTCTGGCTGACACTTAAGCTTGATATTTTCCCATAAACACTGTTGAGCAAAAATTGGACCTGCGCTATTTGGCAAGAAATGGCAATGTTATCGTGCTGGTAATAGGGTAATAAAGATGTCCAAACCCATTTCTTGTCACCCCACAGATACCTTTATTAAAGGTATTTTCTTGTTGCCAAATATCCTTACTGCTAACACATATGACTGAGCTTCACCATTTAGAGTGAAAAAAAAATGTGGATTCAACGAACAGATAATGACCTCCCAAATATTAGGGCAAAAAACTTGAAAATGCATAACGCAGTACATTTGCAAGTGCTCAAGGTATAAGCCTCCTCCTACCTAGGAATCAGGAAAAGAGTTACACGATAGAGACATTTGATATTCACCAAATACCCATGAGTCTCACCCCAACATTTTCCAATCTCCTTGCAGTCGGGCAGCACCATGTGACTTGTTTTGGCCGGTGGGTTAAGAGCAGGACTGGTGTGTTCTCTGTGGGCTGAAGCATTTAAGAGCCAGTGTAAGATCCCCCAGGTTTTACTTCCCTTGCCATGGGAATCATGCATGCTACATGGTGAAGCCACAAGGTAGAAGGATAGAACACATGCTGAAAATATATACATAAAATTATGGAATACAGAAGTTCAGGACAGGTGCCTATCTTGCATCACATTCTGTGGCTTAAGTCAGAGACACTAGGGTTAGTCCGTTACCACAGCACAGCTACTTCTACCCTGACTGATAAACTTGAAATGTTTGTTACCCAGTTTGAATTTCTTCAGCCACTTGTTTAGTATAAAGGAGGTTATAGAGCAGTCGTTAAGGTTGTAGACTTTGGAGTTAAACAGAGCCAGATCGGAATCCTAACTCTACCACTTACGAGTTGATAGACGATGGGCAAGTGATTTACTATCTCGGGGCCTCAGTTTCTTCATGTGTAATATAGAGACTCCTTACACATGAGCAGTTTATATGAAAAACTAGTGTAAAGCACTTAACATTTAGTGCTGACCACATGATGTGTCTTCAGTAATATTGGTTAGTTGTCCTTGTTGTTCTTATCAATAGTTGGTTTCTGTGATAGTGAAGCTGCATTTAGTAGGGAACTAAATCATTTCAAATCTTTTTAGGGTAGAATTAGGATAGGTTTGACATTGCTGGAAGTTGCTAGAACTGGTGGAATTGGGACTCTAAATGCCACCGTCAAAGGGAGAAATTCCAAATGAACCAGCCTGTGACAATTCCTCTGCTCTCTGAATTACTGCCCTTGAGTGTGACCATGTAGAATCAGATTGTTTTCATCTTATATTTTAGATTTGCACTGACATACCTTCAGAATTCTGGGGACCATCAACATATTTCAGTTGTTAAGGAGTTCCACCGGGAAGTGAATTTCTACTTTGTTGTTACATCCATCATTATATATAATATTTATTTATGTTAACCCATGCAAACATTGACATACCAAATACCAGATCAATTAACCTTAGAAATCGTGTATTTAGATAGCAGTAAGTGGAGAAATATGCACCATTGGAAATTAGAGCTGGGAATAGGTTCTGTAAAGTGAGCACTGTTTCAGTAATATGTGGGAATGAATAATTCCCCTTGAAACACCAAAGTAATAATGTACTGTAAGCATTGCTTTCCTCTGCAGAATTTGCCAGGAATTCGGTGGGAGACAAGTAGCATTATGGGAAAATATCAATTCACTGTGGGCACAGTCTAGTTATGATAGAGACAGAGCCTGTGGCCATTTCTTTTCTCATTTTATTCTTATTTTGAAACTAAATATATGGAATTGCTTATTGTAATTGGAATATTTATGTTACTTCCTTTTATGGGATAAACTAGAAAATTCCTTGGGACTCAACAATTTTTTTATGATATAGATATCTTAAGGTCATGAAAAAGTTGAGCTCATGCAATTTTGCCAGATCTGGCTTTTGCATTTTGATTATGCCTGAAGTATGGGATAGGAATCTTTTCCAATCAATAGCAAGACTCATCTTACTTATTTGCCCTCATCTGCTCTGTTTCAGTCCATGTCAACACGGGAAACTAAACATTTAGTGGTTAAGAATATAAGCTCTCCATCATTGGCTGGCTCCTCTGCTTCCTAGCTCTATGTGACTTGGGACCAGATCCCTCAGCGAGCCTCATTTTTCTTATCTGTAAAATGGAGATGATACTAGTACTTAACCCTTGGGGGCAGTTGTCAGGACTAAATGAAAGAATGCATGTGAAATTCTAAATAAATCCTCCATAAACACTAGGTGTCACTAGTACTTCCTGTGGTACACTGTAGCACACTATGGTACACTGGACTGACTTCCACTCTTGCATCTCAAATTGCAGTGAATGACACATAATAGACATGAGTGAAAGCAGTCTCCTGTTCCAACCTCTTATACCATCCTTCTCTTCATAGGTTAGTTGGGAGGGTTATTTGGTGACAGAAGCACTTGACATAGATCATCAAAGTTGATTCAGAAGATGCAGCTGGTTTAGGGGCCAGTGCCCCTCTTCACCCTTTGCATATGAAGGTAATCTGCTCCTAAAGCTTTGAAGGATGAGGACCACGCATTTTTTCAGAGGTAGCTGAGTATGATGCAGTCTTAGTAGAATCACGAAACAAATCTCCTCTTCCAGAAAGCCCTTCCAGGTTAAACTACTGCATTTCCCAATCAAGAATCATCTGAAATGATATGTACTACTTTGGGATTGTACATTTCTTAATGGAAGGGCATGTATCACCAACTCTTCCCATCTGTGAACCTTCTTTGATAGCCTACTATGCATGAGGCCCTATGCTGAATACTTTCCTGCCACTTACTAGAGGGGCAACCTTGGTCAAGTTCCTGACCCCACTGTGTCACCATCTGTAAAATGGAGATAATAATAGTACCTACCTCACGGAATTTGGTATGAGGATTCAATGCATGAAAGCATATTTTTAAAGTAGGTGTGGGGCAAACTGAAAATGCTCAGTGGGCAGTAGCCAGTTACCATGATCTCTATTTAAAGAAGAGGAAATGGTCTCAGGAGAGTTAGACAATTTGCTTAGGGATTTAGAGCCCACTCTGCCTACCTTTAAAGTCTCAGCATTTAGCTCTTTTACTACCCTGCTTCATAGCATCCACTGTGCTAACTACGAGTCCAGGGACTGCCATCCTTAAAATCCCCTTACTGTCAGTTGAAGTGACCCCAGTGAGTTTAAGAAGAAATGTACAAAACCTGTGTTGGAAAAAGACATAGCAGAAATGTCCTAGAATAAGTTCAAATTCTGCTCCCCTGTAAGATTATCAGACCATGGAGTTATGCTTCGAATATTGTACCTAAGCTAAGTCTCCTCTTCTTGCCTGAGCTCTTCGGAGTCTGAGAATAACCAAAGGGGAGGCAAAGGTCAGTGGCCGGCAGGAACTCATGAGGGTCTACTTTTCTCATGCAGCCACAAAGCTGCTCCACGAGAGAGAGGCGATATGGCACACAGCACCTGTTTCCAAGGAGGACAGTTTAAGATGAGACTTGAATAGCTCACAAGAAACTTCTTCCAGTCCAGCTGTGCATAATCTATCCTCATTTCAACCCCTGCTCAACACAATTCCATAACCACCACACAATATAAAAGGAGGAAAGAAAGAAGACAAGTCCTTTATCAAGAAAGAGAACTTGGGTCAGCAAGTGCAGTGGGTGCTTTTGTTTTTGCCTGACTGGTGTCTTTTCTACCTTTTCCTGGTTACTCCTCTGCCCTCTCAGTCTACTTGGTTCAGGTGTGGTGCCGACTGCTGGAGTAGGCACACGACCCAGGCCTGAGCAAATCAGACTAAATCCTGAGACTTTCACCAGAGTGATTGGGAAAGATACATTTAGGGCTGCTCGCCTTGACAGTGAAAGAATGTATGTTTGGAGCTCCCAGGGGTCACAACTGCAGAGGGCTTTGCTGAGAGCGAAGCCAACACAAAAGAAAGCAAAGCCAAGAGATGGAAAGGCAAATTCCCAATGATCTCTTTTGAGCAACTGATTACTGCCTAGCCTGAAGCTTTCCACTGGGCTTCTTGTCTATGATAAGAGTTGATAGATGTCTTCCTATTTATTCCTTCATGCAGTTTTAGTTGACTTTCAATCACCTGCCACTGGAAGAGGCCAGTTCAGCAAGTTTTACCCTCATTCCAAGATATCTGCCCCCCTAGGTCACTTTTATCTTCTTGTAAGTGCTTGGAATTTTGTGAGAATCCATTGGTTGTCTTTGAAGAGTCTGAGGTCGCTGAGTTTCTTGACTCTTGCATTTTGCTCAGAATTCCTGAGATCATGCCAGTTATATTGGGAAAAAGTGAAAAGTCTTCATGTCAAGGAGATTAGAGATCATCTCCAGAATAGATCTGTTTCATACATGAGGAAATACTAATAACTAATAGAAAATTTCTTTATATCTCATTCAAGCTACAGAAAGTCTCAAAAGAGAGGTATTATTATCAATTTCTATTGCACATGGGGAAAAAGCAGAACTTGGACAAATTAAATAAGCTGCCGCAGATGACATAGTTAATAGCTGGTGTATCTGGGATTTGAAACCATATAATCTTATTTGCATGCGGCAGAAAGGCAAGCTGGAAAACTGTGAGCTTCTTCATGCCCGGCTGCCGTTAATCCAGACCTGATGCTTTGGTGTGGAACCCAGAGCTCTTCCCTCACTTCTGTTTCCATGGTGCATCCTGCATCTACATTCCTTGAACGTTCTTGCATTTGTTGGGGGTGGGAATCCTTTCTCCAGACCTCAGCTTTAGATGCTGCCCACCCAGCCATCTGTGGTAACAGATTTGTGTGTTAGCAATTAAAGTCTAAAGGAAGTTGGCAAAACCTCCTACTCCAACAGGATGGGCTAAAGCAGTTCCTGTTAAAACAGATATGGGTTGTGTCTGTGATACTGGTAGTTGGTAGCTCTCCAAGAGCACTTTAAATACACCCCACGCCATGAATTGCTCAGCTCTGATTCTCTTTAAGACATTCCTCTCAGAGGTGGCTCGTTTCCGAGGAGTGGACCAGTGCATAACTAAATAGGGTTGCTCTTGTGGAAAGCAAAGCAACAACCACAATTAGGAGAATCTGGCCCTATGATTTTCACTTTGGGACTCACTTTGGAAACCACAGTTATTTTTTTTAACCTACAGAATCTTCATGCATATGGCATGTTGTGCCCCGTTTACAGTCACAAAGACTCCTTGATGCTCTGGAAGACTATCCATCTTTTTTGAGAGGACTCACCCAGGGACCCCAAAATATCATGTATACGAAATAGCCTGTAATTTTAAGATAGACCATCTCTAGCACATGCCTCTAATTTTGTGAAAATCTGTCTAGCTGTTTTCCCAGAACTAGATGATTTGAACTTTTACATAGGGATTTGCAAAAAAAAAAAAAAAAGAAATCAAACAAAACAATCTACTATATGTCATTCCATGTGAAGGCGCTGGGGAAATAAAAGTTAACTGTGTATGGTTCCTGCTTTCGTGAAACTTACTATCCAATAGCTAAGACTGGCTAGTCAGTAGAGAATTAGGTCATTCTGACTACCAAAAAAAAAGGGTTCCACATTATCTTATGAAGAAATGTGTTTCTGAACCGTGGAACTTTAGCCCTACTATAGGTAGGTCCTTGTATCGTACAGCAATATGCAAGGAATGACCCCCTCTCCTTCTCTCTTCTGTAAGTTTCTCAACTCCACATGTTCACTTTGGGGCCAGATAATTCTTTCTTGTAGCGCTCTCCTGGGTGTTGTACGGTGTTTAGCGGCATGTCTGGCCTCTACCTACCAGATGCCAGTAGCAATCTCCTCTCCAGTTGCAACAATAAAAAAAAGTATCCAGACATTGCCAAATGTCCTCTGGGTGGCTGGCTGAGGGGGAGGAAGGACAGAGTCACTCCCAGTTGATAACTAAGACCAAGAGTAGGTACGTAAGAGTGGAGAGGTTTTCAGGTGCCAATCCACGGAAAAAATCTGCTTCCCAATATTCTTTAAAAGAGAATGAATTTGTTCTGTGGTGGTCAAAATTAATGGGGAAGGGTGAGTCCTTCCTGGAGACAGAGGAGTGGACTAACTGACCTCCCAAGATCCCTGCTGCCCCTAGAGTTTTTGGACACTGCTTCCCATGACCTGGCCTAATTCCTCTCTCTCTGTCCCTGTGGGCCTGTACTAAGAGTGCTTGTCAGCAGCTCACCATCCAGCATGCCCTGTATGTCAGCAGGA
>NW_006772104.1:603922-621686 GCF_000442215.2 Lipotes vexillifer
CAGCAGGAAGCCTGGAGGAGACTTTCTTTTTTGTAAGTTTTGTTTTTTGTTTTTTCTTTCTGAGAAAACTTGGCAGAAACATTTTATTTTATTTTATTTTTGACAGAGAGAGAAGAAAAATTAAATCTAAGGGCTGTGGAAAAATAACTTTCAGTGCTCTTAGGTACCAAAATCGACCATTTGTTTGAACCAAATGTCTGCTAAAGTGTGAAAAATTCTTGGAAGGCATTTTCTCCGTTTTGCCATTGTTGTTTTATTGGTTCATTTCCATGAGCCCTCCCGTTTGCTGTCTGTCAAATGTCCAGGCTGGGCTGGCCAACTGAGAAGTGTACCTCTCATCTTTCATTCTTAAGGTCCTAACGTTTATCTGATGTTTGGGAAGAGGGTGGTGCCACAGTGGAAGAAGCTCAGGATTTCAGGGGTTTACGACCTGGTTTACGACCTGGTTTTGAACCTTATCACAATCACTTCTGGACTTTGAGATTTTAGGAAATATTCTTAAATTTTTCTGCCTTAATCTGTCCCTAAAAAATGGAGATGGTAAAGCTTTCCACTAGACTGCTGTGAGGATAAAACAGAGAGTAGCTATTTGTAGATTTCAAAATGACTTTGCAAATTATTTGTCAACGTGATGAGACATTGTAATCATGTAGCAAATGTTTGTTTCACCATCGTCCACTTATGCAAGGCTGTTAATTTCAAATTGGGGAAAACCAAGACCATGTCCCCTAAAAACATATTCTAGCCACACATTTTAGAATTAATTTCTCTTGTCAAATATAATCCCTAGTAATTTCCCACCTCAGTATTCTATCCTATAGATTTTTTTAATCCAGTTTTTCTGTAGTAAGAACATACTCTCTGGAGTTAGATTTAGAGCCAGATCCCAACTCTGCTATTTGATCTTGAGCATGACATCCTTCCTAAACCTTAGGAACTGCCACGTCCTTATTAGCAAATGGGGATGATAACAGATTATGTCTTACAGTATTACATTGATGATGTAAAATAATGACTGTAAAATGGCATCAAGATGCCTGAACCCTATTAAGTGCTCAGAAAGTGTTAACTATTATTGATAAACTCAAATTAATAAAAGCTCTTTGACAAAAATGATATCCCAAGGCTCTATCTTCCACATAGTATAGTGTCAATTTTGAAAATACTTCTTGAGTTTATATAACTCTAGGGACACTGTGCACATTATGTTCTATGTGCCTGGCACCCCCTGGAGCTGTATAGCCACAGCCCTGGCTTTTCCTGTCTTTTGGTGGAATGTTGAAGATACACCGCAGAAGAACATAACTATTGACGCACAAAGCTTTCCGCAAAGCCGGAGTGATGAAACCCAGGAAGGGGTTTAAAAAATGGTACATTAGAGCAGGGCTTCTTAAATTTTAATGCCTCTGTGACTCCCCTGAGGATCTTGTCAAAATACAGAGTCTGGTTTCATGGGTCTGGAATAGGACCTGAGATTCTACATCTAACAATTTCCCTGGGCTGCCAGTGAGGCTGGTGCCAGGACCACACTGTGTCACGAGGTTCTAGACTAGAAGGGTTGTCTTCATCAGATCGTTTTTCTTTAGATGGTGTCCTTCTTTTTAGGAGATGCCTTACGGCCATTACTGAATTCAGACTCCATCAAAATATCCCTTCTCCTCTCCCACAATTCATTTAGTCAACATGGAACAAGAGTCCCAGGAGATGTTCAACACCCAAAGGACTCCAGAGTGAAATAAATTTGCCAAACACTACAAACTTCCCATCTTGGAGACCCACATGATGTGTGAATTTTTTTAAAGCTCTAAGAAATCCTACTACAAAGAAACTAGCAAACAAACAAAAACATTGTACATGGTTCAATGTAGAATTTCCCTTACAAGTTCTGCAAGTATCTTTACTGGATCGATTATATCAGAGTCTTAGAGGTGGAATCCAGACATCATTTGTTTTTGAACTCTCCCCAGGTGATTCCAAAATGTAGTGAAGACACTGGGGATGGAGGAGGACATTCTATTAGCAGAGCTCACATTGGGACAACCCAGTAGCTGAAATACTTTAACTGATAACACATTGTTGCTCAAATGCTAAAGATGATAACTCCTGAAGTGTTAGGCCTACATTTATACAATAGGTGTCTTTTTAAACAGATTTAAATGTCTTAAATCAGGCTGGGAATATGGGGACGCTGGAACTGACAGGTTGGGTGGGGAAAGAGCACAAGGACTTTGAAACACCCTCAAACTCTCTATACTAATAAATGCATGTCTCTTGTGTCTACTATAGGCTCTGGCCTGAAAATTTCCTTACCATCCTTAAAATATTGGAAAGGGAGATATTTTTCATAGCTGTACTGGACGTGAGTTCCATGCTTGGCTCCTTTATCCATTTAATGATAGACATTTAGCAAAGACATTTAGTTCCTCTCGTTGTCATGTTCCTTGGGTATAATGTGGGGTTCGTACCCGCCCTGTCTGCTTCTCAGACCTATCGCGCAAAGTAAATGAGACCTCATATGCAGAGAAAACACTTGGTAAACTATTGTAGCAAACACGTAAAATATTGTGAAATATTCTTGTCGTTGTGAAAGAAAAATTTCATATACCTTTCTGAGAATTAAGTACATTGTTTGATATCTTTGATTATTTGCTGCAGAAATTTTTTTTTTTTTTTTTTTTTTTTTTTGCAGTACGCGGGCCTCTCACTGACGCGGCCTCTCCCGTTGCGGAGCACAGGCTCTGGATGCGCAGGGTCAGCGGCTGTGGCCCATGGGCCCAGCCGCTCCACGGCATGTGGGATCTTCCCGGACTGGGGCACGAACCCGTGTCCCCTGCATCGTCAGGCGGACTCTCAACCACTGCTCCACCAGGGAAGCCCCTGCAGAAATCTTTTTGAGTAAAAGTAGGACTCTGTGCTTCTGCCAGTCTTCTTGTATTTGACTTCTGCCCAGTACCTGGGTACAAATTGGCTCTACATGGAAGAGGCAAGAGAGATTTTGTTGCCTGGTGTTTCTAATGAATAGCCACAGATAGACTTGCTTATCATTTGCTTCTCTTATAGATTACTGGTTTCTGACCAATGGAACATGTCCAAAGATGGACACTCAGTGCTTCCTCAGTGCCAGCCATTACTTGAAGCCCTTTACATGCATGAACTCAATTAATTCAAACTTCTCAACCTTGTGAGGTAGCACTATTATTATCCCATTTAATGGATGAAGACATTGAGGCATAGACATAGAAAACTTACCTCAGTTTTCTAGGTAGCAACACTAAAATTGGACCCAGCGTATGTGTTTCTAAAGCTTGTGTGTAATAAGCTCACTTCTCTCTTGACAGGGAAGTAGCACTTGGAGGCATGGAGACAGAACTGGGGCCTAGGTTGTCTGCCACACACTTTGGTCCTTTACCCTGGGGTTCAAATCCACCTGAAAAACTGATTTATTTCATTGGAGATGCTGCAAAGGAAATGAAGCAAAATCTCTAGTGCTGAGAGGCAAATACTCTAATCATCCACATGACTTGATTCTTTATTCCAGTAATATGAAAATTGTCAATTGTGGATGCATTACGGATGCTATGGATACCTGTAATTTGCAGCTGCAGTTCTGTAAACATATGCAGCTGCCTTTAGTTTTATTTTACCACTCATGTAATTCATTAACACACACTGCAATTCCCGAAGATAAGGAGACTAATGAAGGTGGTTCTCAGCTTCCACTATTTATGTTTAGTACACCTCTCTGTTTAATTACCACACTCAAAGGTTGAGAAATTGGTTAAAAACAGATGCATCCCAAGGAGAAGCCTAGCGATTATCCTTTAAGAACATACTCAAAGTCCCACCTCAGCCATTAACTTAAATCATTGCTTTACCAGCTGAAGCCCAGCCATTTAGGAAAAGGAGAGAATTATGGAATTGATTTTTTTTTTTTGCAACTGTTATGGCAGCAAAGGCTAATCATTAAAAAATGGATTTGGGAGATAGCCGTTGGAGATCCATTAACATCAAAGCCATTGTTGGTGCTCGTGGATTCTTGCTGCTCCACCATGTGCCTGGGCAAAAGCCAACCTAGGAAATGAGGTCGTGCAACACTGGACTGTCAGGAAGTACTTTTTTAAAGCCTTTCTTGTCTTCATTTCTTTTCCCACTTATTGAAATTAATGGCTTTGGTTCTTTCTGATTGTTTCTTCTCCTCACTCTCATGTCTGTAGAAATATGAAATACTTTGTATGTTTTTTCTGCAAAAACTTACCCTCATCTTGACAGTTATTTTTTAAAAATAATATCTCCACAGTAAAACCACAGTAATAACAATAATAGCGCATTCATCATATGTCAAGCATTCTATTAAACATTTTATGTCATGTATTTCATTGAGTCCTCAACACAGCCTGACAAGATTGGCTTCATTTTCCTCAGTTTATACACTGGAAACCAGAAGCTAAGTGACTTATCAATGTGATGGCATGTCTACTAAATGGGGCCTCAGTAATTTAAACCCAGGACAACTGGTGCTCCTTCAAAGCCATATCAGGATGCCATATAGACCTGTACCTTGTACAGGTCTTCTTATTTCCTCCACAACTTTCACCATTAACATCCTCCCTTGTATATCTATGCCTGTTATATAAGCTGCTAAACCAGTTCCATTGCCTTACTCACTTCCCTGTTTAGGCCATTGTTTTTTAATGTACAAAACTTTTCAGTAAGGACTAAAATTATATTGGTAAGCTTAATGTCCAAAGTGGCTTTAGACAAGGTAATAGGTAAGGTAGGCATTCTTTTTCTTGGTATTTTCTTGTCCTTTGTACACCGGAAGTTTTATCAGGCTGAGCCTGCCATGAAAACTTATATATCCTGTGTCTCATTGCTATAAGGTCTTATATGTTTCTAGATTCTAATTAGTAATAATTGGTTTATCTGAGAAGCTAATCCATGTAAAGGAATTACCAGTAGATACCATTGTTGGAGCCTTATGGTATGACAGGCTCTGTGCTAAATACTTTATAAACATTATCCTGCAAAGCCCTCTATGATAGCTTTATTATCTTCATTTGTAAATTAGGAAGCTGAAGCATAGAAAGATTAAGCCATTTGTCCAAGGCATAGCCTGTAGGCAGTAGAAGCAGGATGTGAAGTTCATTTGTATATCATTTTAGTCCCTGAGTTCTGATCCACTTGTCACAGTTCTACTTCATAGAGTCTGGCTACCTGTATCAGAATCATCTAGGCTGCTTGTTGAAACTGGTGATTTGTGGAGTGCTCAAAAGATATCCTAAATCAGAATCTATCCACGTAGGGCTTAGGAATCTGCAATTTTTACAATTTTGCCAACTCTCTCTGGAATCCATATAACTTTTACTAAGGTAAAAAGCCCATGCCTTTTTTGGGCTTCCCTGGTGGCGCAGTGGTTGAGAGTCCGCCTGCCGATGCAGGGGACACGGGTTCGTGCCCCGGTCCGGGAGGATCCCACATGCTGCGGAGCGGCTGGGCCCGTGAGCCATGGCCGCTGAGCCTGCGCATCTGGAGCCTGTGCTCCGCAACGGGAGAGGCCACAGCAGTGAGAGGCCCGCGTACCGCAAAAAAAAACCCCAAAAAACTCATGACTTTTTGGAAAGTCCCTCAAGAAGTAATCACCACCGTGGTGACACTGGTACAAATCAGTGAGTGAGACAGTTTTGGACAGCTAAAAATAAATGATGACCGAATACACCACTGCCATGAAAATCTGACCCCAATGCTATCAGTTTAATTCAGTCCCATGATATCAGACTTGCTGCTTTTAGAGAAAGCTAATTCCAACTGGATGAAGCATAAAAGGTAATTTATTTGCTTATGTAAAATACAGCTCGATCCAGGTGCTCAAACACAATCACCATGAATTGTGCTTTGGCTTACCTCTCCTCTGTTTGGGCTACATTGTTAGGTAGCCGCTTCCAAGTAGTAATGAGGCGGCCTCCACCACCTCCAGGTTTATGTACTGCCAGGTTAGAATTTCCAATGGGAAGAGTACATCTTTCAGTGTAATTCCTTCAAACCCAGATTACTACCATAACATCCCTGAACCAAAGAGAAGACAGGGGATGGCATACTCCCTAAGTCTGGCCACACTTGGATCCTGTCCACAGTCCTGAAACTGGGAGGAGGAGGGACTGAAAGGTGGAATCATAAGAACTGAGAGTGAGGGAGGCTTTGTTCCCCAAAGGAAAGTTGGGTCTGAGTACTGCAAGTACAGGGAATGATGGGCAGCAAATCAGTAGTTATAGTTTTTACCCATGAATAGGTAAAACAAGCCACACTCTGCTCATAGCTCTGCTGTCACTTTTTCCTTGGTGTTTAGATGTAGCATAATTTTCTCAACAAATCTTTTTAAATGTTATCAAATCTAATGTGATCCAGTGCTCTGTCAGGTGTGTCTCCCTATAGATCAATAGTGAACTATTCACATCAGACCCAATTAGGGTTCTAATAGAATTTATTTCCCAGATGCTTCAAATCAGTGAAATGGATAAAGTGGTTTATGACATGCCATAGGACACATTCAAGGAGCAATTATAAACTGCTGCAGGTTGAGGAGAACAGGATGGTCATAACTAGAAGCTGAGAAAGAAGCAAGATGAGGGGCTGGAGAGAATGGGAACTTTGTTCGGAAAGCTGAAAGATATGGATAGAAATGACAGTGTTTCTTAGACATAATTTGAAAAGCTCTCCTATAGCTTTGAAGGGCTTTGGAATTGAGCTGTCAAAGACAAGTTTATTTTGTTTGTTCATATTTTATTTATTTTAACCTCCAGGTATTAGCATCATACATATTTTCAGAGAGCACTTCATGGAGTGGTTAGGATTCAGATGCTGGTCTGATCAATCTGTGGTGTTCTCCTGGTATGGCGGCTGAGACTGCCACTCTAACCTTGACATTTTTCTTGAGTGAGAGAACCCTATCATATGACTCTAATGAATTCGTTATTAGAACAACCCATGGTGTTAAAATACTTTCCTTTTATAATGCCTACTGCCCATATGTTACTTAGACTGTTGCAAAGAAAATCCAATTTTTGTAATAATAAAGCGATGTACAAACTTAGGTGTGTGTCATATCATATTTGACATATTCCTTAAATTAATTTTGTTTCTATCCTCCACATTCTAGGGCTGATGAAAAACTCTATGTCAGGTGTTTTATCAGAGTAATTAATGCTAACCATTGTAATAAACAGCGTCCAATTCTTCGTGGCTTAATATCATATGCATTTATATGTCTCGGTCTTATCGTAGTTTCATTGCATATTTGGCAAGTGACTTTTCATGTAGTGGTTCAGGGTCACTGGATCCTTCTATCCATTTTCTAAGACATCCTCAGATTCTTCAACTGTATCCTATGCATTCAATCAGCTAATGAGCAAAGAACAAGAGCATAGTACCTCACTGGAAGAGTTTCAGAGACCTGGATGGTGTGTGCATCACTTCTGCCCATATTCCATTGGCCAGATCTGGTAAAGTTAATTTCTTTGTCCACCCAAGAAAAAGAAATGGGTTTAATGAGTATTCAGCCACTTCCTGCTACCATCATTACTGGGGCTTTCTTTTGCTTCTAGATTGTAGTAAGATATAGGGAATTTAAATGCCTATTATGATTGCAGCTGGCAACCGTCTTATCCTCTCACTTAAACCCTTGCCATTTCCTTGAGGCTCCTGTTTCTCTTCTCTCATCCCCATGTGGTGATTCAGGCTGAGAGTGGAAACCATCCTTCTTAGGGGAGCCATATAGGCATCTATCCAGTCTTTTTGCTACTGCTGTAGGCTTTGCCAAGGAAAACAAGTGGATTTTCCTGCTTTGGAGGCCCACAGACATCTTTTCTCTTTACTGTCCTGGGAGTAGTTCTCCTCTCCCTTTTCTTGAACTTTGGTCATTCTCAAATAACTTCTCCCCTAACCTTCAACACACGCACACACACACACACACACACACACACACATCTAGTATTATCTGTCCAGTGCACTTGGGACATTGAGTGCCTTATTGCATTTAATCATCAAACGAACCCTACCAACTAGGTAACATTTCATTTTCAGATGTGGTAACTGAGACTTGAAGAAGTTACACTACTGGTCCCTGGACATACACCTCATTAGGTGGCAGGAACTCATGTACAATAGACTGTTGAGTCACTAACAACTATATCACACTATAGTACCTGATCGGTGGGGAAGCTGTAGCTATGACAGCCTCAGTAGAAGGACTGCCAATCCCCTGAGCTATGCAGATGTTAGCAGACAGTGGTGGCACTTTAGCATTGATCAAGTATCGACTTTGTGCCAGACATTGGGTCAGTCAATTTGTAGACTCTATCTTGCTTACTTTCTTCAGAGTTAATATTATCCCTACTTTACAGAGGAGGAAATGGAGGCTGAGTGAAGTTATCACTTGTCCAGTTATTTAAGGTTGAAGCCAGGACTCACACCCTAAAGTGTATGACCCCCTTGTCCATAATCCACTGCACTCCCCTGTACCTCACTGAAGACCTATTACAGCACGGCCCAAGGGAGAAGTCATCCTCCCTCGTGGTCTATGAGAGGAGAAACCATAATCTTTTTCAGTCTTGGGCCACAAATTGGAAATTAACAAATCGTATCATTAACCACAGGTAAATAGTATGAATTCAGCATACACAACATATATGAGGATTAAATTAGATCCAAACCTGAAAAAAATACTTACAGAAACCTTATTCGCAGTTATTTTCCTTTATTTGCTGCAATCCCCTACCACATCTCAGTTTCATGAAGTAATTTTGAAGTTATTAAACGTGAACAGCTTAAAGTTATATAATTAATTGCATTCAGCTTCGGTTACAATTACTAACTGATCCAAGCCTGCCGGCTTAGCACCTCGCAGCAGTCAGGAACACAACAGTAATGGCATGCAGGTGGTTGCAATAATTAGGTTGTTACTCCCCGCACCCCCTTCAAGTACCAGGCGGTCTAAACCCCTGGGTCAGGCAGATTGCGTTTGGCCTGAGGGCGCCATTTCTGATTCTGGAGTTTTCTGAAGAAACTAAGAGCTATGACAGAACACGCTAGTAGATGAGAATAGGGTAAATAAAGCACAAGTAGCTAACCAGCTTTCCTGAGGCAGAATTGGGGACGATCCTGAGATAAGGTCCGGGGGAAAGGAGAGACTGTTAGAACAGCAGTCATTGTATCTCTGAGCTTTTGACCTTCAAGCTTACCTCTTCACACCAGAGTCTCGGAAGCAAGAAGACCCAAAGGTAGGCGTGCAATCTGAATTTATAGGCAGTGTTACTTAGTGCTCACAAACGGTGATTTGAAATGGATGCTTTTTTCCATTTATTGTCGTATTTTGCTTGTTAGTTTGCTTGCTCAGTTCGGGGCTGTTTTTTTCTCCTGGATTTGCCTCATATTAAATGTGAGACTTTAGGAAAACTTTGTGACTTTTTCAGGCCTCAGTTTTTCTTATCTGCAAAATGGAAATGGAATATCTGGCTGTTGTCCCCACTAAATGAGAAAACGATTAAATGTTTCTTAGCACAGCGTCTGCTGTATAGTAAATTGCTCCATTAATGTTAATCTGTTTTTAACTGTATTGTCTCCAAGAGAGGAAACCTACATTTTGAGCTAGGATAACTGACAATAAATTTAAACTTTGAAATGCTAAACATGATCATCATCTTCCTTTTTATAATAATGAGTCACACAATTTATTGAGTATAAATTATGTGCCAGGGAAAAAATTAAGTCTTGTTACCTTTAATTCATGTTATCTTTAAACTTAAGGTAGATATTAACATGCCCATTTTATAGAGAAAAACCGAGGCACAGAGGTTGTTATTTCTCTCAGGTTTATACCTATTTTTAAGTACTAAATGAGGGAGGTGTGTTAGAACTCAAATTTTTTTGGTTCTATCACCATTAACTAGTTGTGCTTTTCTGACTTCATAAAAGCAGTGTTCTCAGGTTCTTTTTTGTAATCTGAACAAACTTTTATGTTGGGGTGCCAGGTAATGCTAGTTCAACGTGTGTGTTAAAATTCAGTATAACTTCAGAAGCAATCAGTAGGTTTTGAAAACACGCATTCAGAGCATATTCAGAAAAGATCCGGGAGAATTATTTATTTATTTATTACGTTTATTTTTTAGTAGTTTTTCTCTATTTTTGTTTGCTGTCTTTGTGCTTTAAAACATGCCCTTGATCATCCCGTCGAAATCCATGCTGAGGTCAATGTTCAGTGGCGGGCAGGAAACTTTGATAGGTCTGTGATCTTAAATCAGAAAGTCATTGCCACAAGATATTAAAAATAACTGCAAAAGAGGTGATCACTGTTCTATCAAGAACATCTGATAAATTAACATTTTCTTCACTGGAAATGGAATTCTCCCAACTGCTGTAGAGAGGAAAGCAAAAAACCTTGCTTGGAAGGCACACAAACAGGAAAAATTACAATTTGTTTTTTAAATAGTTTGGCGTCCTTTTGGAGCTGTCTTCCAATCGATAGAAATGACTAAAAAGTCCTATGGTCTCATCTCTCAGGTTTTATGTTTCCCATTTATTTAACCAAGATAATAAAAACTCATATGTGGTCTCCAGTCATTTCCAAATAGGGCTGGCATCTTTAGTTTACCTCCAAATAGCTTTGGCTGCAAATTTCATTTTAGAACTGTCCTTATCATATTCACCTGCTGCTTGGATAGCCAGACACCACCTTTGGTTTTCTTATTAACAGGAATAAGACTCTTTGGTTTAAAAGCCTGGGGTTATAATCATGAAAAATCTTGTTTTTTGGCCCACAGGGAGCCCCTTGAGACCTGGGCAGCTTTCACATTTTGAGTCTTTTCACTCTCAGATATATCCTCTCAGCCTTAAATTTAACAAGTTCCAGACATCAATACCTTCAGTAAGAATCGGCTGTAATTAAAATCTGTGTTGAGGCCTCACACAACCCCGTTACAAAACCTGGCCTTAAGGGCAGCGCAAATACCCAGGCCCCAGTCAAATGGTTTTGCCAGTCCATTATCCTCCTGACAGCAGAGATTGATAGGAAATAGGCTTCCGACTTTAGCACATCTTTTCCGCTGGCATTCATCCTGCTGCAGTTTGCTTTGTGGTGTTGCCGGTTCAGAATTGCCTGCCCACTGTATAGTGTGGTCCAAACAGCTAGCTTCCCAGCGTTCCATGAGAGTCCCTACTTCTCCATGAGTCTGCCAACCTTGAACATGTGATGCATACAGTGTCGTGGAATGGCTTCTATTCCAGGTGTTGACTTCAAATTCAACTTGCAATGTGTAAAATGGATAAATTGCTCATAAAGGTGATGTCAATTTCTCCTTATTGAATCTTGATGACATGATACTATATACATATGGCCGTATTTATGCCAGACTGGAGATGGGTATGAGGGCTCATCAAACGAAAAGTCCTACCAAGACAAATTATCAGGGTTAGTCAAGTTTACTCTTTCTTCCATTAAATATAAGATGACAGTCGTTGGCTTGCATAGACGGTCATGCGGAATGAAAAATACACTCTTAAACCCTGGAATCATTGCGATGAGATGGCCTAAATTTGAGAGGAGTTCAGGAATTTGCAACCAAATTATTTTTCTCATCTCCTTTTTTCTCCCATTTGCACATTCCTTTTTCTCTTTTTACAAAGTAAGGACTTTTGATTTCATGTCATTTAAGTAAATGTGTGCTATAACTTCATATATGTATTTTGTATCAGCAGAGAGCATTTTGCATGCATAGAGGTAAAGGGAGAATCCTGTAGTTTCAATGGGAAATACCTGCATCTTTGAAGTTAGCCAAGCCAATGCTGACTGAAGGAAGGAATCCCAAACACTGGGAAAGGGCCTAACTTTTGTTCAATCACCTACTCACTCAACAAGCAATTACTGAGCACCTGCCATACTGGAAGCTTTGTTAATTTGCTGGGGACAGAGATGAGAAGGATGCAGATTTTGGTCTCAAAAAGCTCACAGTCTAGTCTGAAGGAGGAAAGGCTTGGTAGACAGCAAGGAAGCCATGTGACTAGAAGAGTCTGCGGGAACCCTGGATAAAGGGTAAAAGTGTGTAGCCTGGGGGTGGTAGGGGAGCCCCTTGAGATCCATGGTTTTTAGTCCTCTGCAGCAGGAGTCAGCCAACGACAGCTGGCCCACCAGTTGTTTTCATAAATAAAGATTCATTGGAGCAAAGTCACGCTCATTAGTGTCAGTATTATCTATGAGCAGCTGATTTGACACTGCAACGGCAGAACTGAATAGTTGAAACAGAGGTTATACGGCCCGCAGAGCAGGAATTCTTTATTATTTGAACTTTTCCAGAAAATGTTTGCCAGTCACTGGTCTGGAGGCAGCAGATGTCTCACGTCACTTTTGATGGATAAACTAGCGGAAGAGAGAGCCCTTAACTTCAGTCGTAATCGTAACTTCAGTAAGCCTCCCCCACTCTCTTCTGCATGTTTCTCAGTGTGCTGGATGACTGTTCATGTCAGGGCTATCATTTTTTCCACCTGAATCAGTAAAAGCTAAGTTTATTTTCCTCTTGCCCTCTGGCTCAATAGTGTGCCCTCTGTCAGCATTCTGACCTTCAGATTACCTCAATTAAGTATTTTTGAGTCATTCTCTGCAAGTGTTGTTAACTATGTGTGTACCAATCTGACAGAGTGAAATTCTGAAAACACTCCAAGAGGAAGGTTTTGAGCCCAGACAAGCATCAAAACAGGAAATATACTCTTGCCTCCATGATTATGTTATCTGAAAAACCTAAAGTGTTTTATAGTGAGCCCTGTGTCTAAACTCAGAATGACGAATGACAAAATTTTTAGATAAACTGGTTTGTGAAATATTTATGTGCACTTCAGTGGCCCAGACAGGAGGTAATCTGTTTTGTATTGAATCAGCTTGGGACAGAAAAAAGAAGCACAACGTTAATGAGATTTTTTAAAGCCACTTTTAAATTCATGTGGGCAAAAGACAAATAGTCAAGACTTTTAATTTCTATAAACTTAATGGCTAGAGAACAAATAAAGCTTTATTAACATAAATAAAAGTAGCTTTCCTTTCAAGGGCATAGCAGTTTTTCTTCGCGTGTAATCTTCTGAAGGACTGTTCTTGTCTATGTATTGATCAGTCTTTTCCAGTGTGTTTAGTTGAATTTAAACAAAGTACTGTTGATTTTGAGAAAACAAGAAAAAGAGAAACATAGGATGATTGCAGCTTGATGCAGTGGGCAAGTCTTTGATTTGGATGTTAGCCAACAAGCATCTTCATACTATTTCTGCTATGGTCTTGCCATAGAACCTTGATTAGATTACATTTCAGTGCCGCGGTCACATTATTAATCACTAAGGTAAAGTGTGAACAAAATTAGTTTCAAGTAACTTAAAGTAATTGGACCACCATTTCCATTGCTTTCACCACATCAGACATGACAGGTCGATGCCTGTACATACCTTCTTTCTCTGTAGAGCCAATCTCAAAATTTTTCTCCAGTGATGTTCTGAGCAGCTAATATCAAGGAATAGGAGCTCCTATGTAAATTGATACCATTTGCCAATAAACAAGTAGATGATCTCTGGCTTCTTTGATGGTGTGTAGGATCATAGTAATGTTTTTTTCTCATGTATATTCTGTAGTTTCACCTTCTGCTAATAAACCCACATTTTAAAGACTGCATATGTTAAGGTACGGATAGAACCCAGAAGAATGAGTAATCACCCTTTGGTTATTTTGGGGAAAAGAAAATTACAATTAAAGTTTTCACTTTGCCTTGTTCTTAAAAAACTTCTGGGAGATATGGCAGATAAAGCAATTACATTTGTTAAAATACATTTACTGTTGGTCACTGTTGAAGCATGATCCCCACATGCAGCTCTGATTAAGTACTGTATACTCTGTTTGAAACACATTGCTTAATATATTAAATTGAAAACCTTGTCTAATGTTCAAAACATTATGGGGATAAAGAACTTAACCTCC
Organism: Lipotes vexillifer; assembly: GCF_000442215.2. Classification (NCBI taxonomy): domain Eukaryota; kingdom Metazoa; phylum Chordata; class Mammalia; order Artiodactyla; family Lipotidae; genus Lipotes; species Lipotes vexillifer. Next base: position 617,919 of record NW_006772104.1, read on the forward strand.
TGGTATATTAGTGTCTTGGTAAAATTATTTTTCGTATTATATAGACCATATTTTGAGAAATACTTCCGTACTTACTGAAAAAGTATTTTCTACCTGAAATCTGTTTTATAGATATTTCTCTTCTGTTTCCGGTTTTCGGTATTGGGTTGGGTGTGTGTGTGTGTGTGTGTGTGTGTGTGTGTGTGTGTGCGCGCGTGCGCGCAGAGGAATCCCTTAATATGTAATGGAAAACTACCAACAGATGTTGACATATCAGAAGGTGCCCCTAGAGGTTCCTCAATTCACTAATTAATAGGACCCAGAGGTGAAAGACACAGCCTACATGTTTAAGAAATCAACAGAATGTGTCATTTCAGCACATACGCTTGAACTGAACTGTAATGTTGGCACTATTACATGAGTACTGCATACTTCTCTTTACTGGTGCATGATTTTCTGTACTGGAGACCTAAATTAAGGAGCACATTGGTAAACTAAAGAGAGAAAATTCTCTTCATCTGAAATGGTTCCCACCCATGGCTGTTTTGGTGCATGCTTGCTAATTTCTTGATCCCTCATTGTTCCATACCTATCTTGGAGGATTGTTGGGAGAAATCTGAAAGATGAATGTAAAATCCTATCAGAGTGCCTGGTAGTAGTAAGTGCTCAACAAATGATAGCTATTATTTTGTTGATGTCATCCTTTCTATCTTTTGTGTCTTCTAAATATCTCTTCTGCAACAAATATTTGACTAGTATTTCAATCAGGTCAGTTAAGATTTAATGGCTTCCTTTAACCCTGGCTGACTTTGACACTACTTAATGGTCAAGCTCTATGATCTTGAGAAAATTACTTAACTCAGTTCCTTAGATGTGAAATGGAAGGTGATAGTAGTATCTACTCTTAGGGTCATTGAGAAAATAATTAATATAATTATTATTATTCCATTTAGATGAGACAATAAAGTCTGTTAGTATTATTGCAGTTGTCTCTAAATTTGCATTCTGATCACACTCACTCCTGCCCTTTTACTTTCTGTTCTCATGCTTGCCTCCTTAGGATGGCTTTCCTGATTACTCCACAGGAGAGAGACCATTCACCTGCATAAGCCTTAACTAGTCTACAAAATACCAAAAATTCCTTTGAAATGGGAAATACATCTTATACCTAGGTTCTGTTCTGCCTACAGTGCCTAGCATAGCGATACCCTCCAAGGAAACATCTCTTTCAATTAATAACCTCAAGGCCCTTCTACAGACAGATGGCTATGAAATCAAAACCACAAAGAGGAAGAGAGCAGTGGTTCTCAGTATCTGCATGCTTAAGGACCTTCTAGTGCTTGATAAAAATGCAAATTCTCATCATTCTTCCTGATTGACTGGGTCTCCGGTGGGATCTGGGTATCTTTATGTTTAACAATCACCCTAGAACTGCACTCTGCAATTTGGTAGCCAGTAGCTACTTGTGATTTGAGTTAGTCCATTCCGGCTTCTATACCAAGATACTTACAGCCAGGGTGGCTGATAAACAATTGACATTTGTTTCTCTCAGTTTTGGAGGCTGGAAGTGTGAGATTAGGGTGCTAACATGATGCACTAAGGGCCCCATTCTGGGTCTCAGACTTCTCATTGGATGATCAAATAGCAGAAGAGGTGGGGCTAAGAATCTCTCTGGAGCCTCTTCCGTCAGGCATAACCCACTCACGAGGGCTCCACCCTCATGACTTCACCATCTCTTGAAGGCCCTACCTCCTATTATCATCATCTTTGGGGATTAGGATTTCAACATATGAATTTGGGAGGGACACAAGCGTTCAGACCATAGCATGGTTATCTAATTTAATATTTAAATTAAGATGAAATGAAATTAAAAATTCAAATCTTCATTCACAGTGGCCACATCTTAAGCATTCAGTAACTATGTGTGACTTATTTACTATATAAATAATTTCGTCATAGCAGAAAGTTTATTCCACCTTATACTATTTTGATGAACCGTCTCCTTCAATCATAATACATTAAGAAATGTAGGAATAGAGACGGATCTATGAAAACTCTCCTGTACCTGGTGACTTCAAATAGAAGAACCATAATTACTTATGTCTAATACTATTGGTAAGCATAGTGACTGCAACAGCAGATGTGATACTGCAGGTACCATTATACTGAGGGTGTTCTTGGTGCTCTCCATTCTCCATCAGGTGCATCACATACGTTATTTTCTTTGAATCTCCAAGTGTTCATGTGAGTTGCCATTATAATTCCTATTTCATAGGAACTCAAGGCTAAGAAGCTTGCTCAGGGTCATTCAACTAGTAAATAGTGAGCCAGCCTGCAGTCCTGGTCTGATTCTAAGGCCAGTGCTTACTCTCTTCCCCATCACCAGCTGGTTCTACCCATATATAGGATTTAAACTGATTTTAATGTCTGAAGTTGATGCTGCACTTTGAACTTGTTAATCTTGCTGGAAAAGTGTGCTAATGGTGAAGTCAACGCTATGATCCTTAAGTCAAAGCTTAAACCTTTCATTTTGTTGACCTCCTTCAACCCAGGTCAAATATCCCATCTCTGCATTCCCACAGTCCTCTCTACTTACTCATCTCTTTCGTTGCACAATTCACTCTGGGCTGAAATTAGTTGTGTGGTGGCTGCATTCCACTGTAAACTGTGACATTCTTGAGGGTAGGGGCTCAAGATCTTGATTATCAGGGTATCCCAAGTACCTGGTATACGATAGATGCTAAAGAAATTTCAGATAGATGAGCTAATTAATGAACTAGGAAGATCTACTGGAAGGATGGGAATGACCGTGTAAACAGCATCAAAATCTGCCAGGGGCCATGCTAAAGAACACCCTCTGGAACATGTTAGGCAAAAAGAGACTGAATCCAATTTGGAGTTCCACAGCTCAAATGCTTAGGCCTATAAACTGTGTAATCCCTTTAAAATTTTCTGACCTTATCTCCCAATCTTGCTATTTATGCAAAAATCCCCTTTCGTCTGACCACTGGCAAAATGCTTTAGCTTGGGTAGCTGAATGTTCTTATTTTTTATTTTTTATCAGATATACTAATCTCAGAGATGATGCATTTCAGCTCTGGCTTCATTCAAATACTATCCCACTGCAATTCACTGCTGAGTCAGCACCTTGATTACAATCTCTCTTGTCCAGGCTTTCTAATTTGGCCATAAAAATTCACTCAGGGTAGAAACTTACCATAGGTGGCCTGGCTTCTGAATGGGCATTTTTTTAAACAGAATCTCGAAGTACGTGTTGAACGTATGTGAACTATTGTGGGGTTCACAAACATTCCAGTGGAATTCTGAAAAGGGCCTTTAGGGTGTTGTAACTTATGCTGTTACCCGAAATGTTGACACTTCATCATGGAGGTGTCATCAGGCAAGTTTTGAATAGATACTTTTCTCCTCTCTTGGGTAATTGCCCAGGGTATCTTATGTAGGCTATTCCCAGTTTTTGTAAACTCAACAAAGTCTCATTTTTGCAGAATCTCTTCTTTTTCATTATATTCTCTCTGCCTCTTCCATTTGCTTTTGCTGTTATCCAGTTTTTTCCTCATGGTCTCATCTACCATGTTCATTCTGTTTGCAAGACGTGTACGTGTGTGTGTGTAGGAAGTGCCTACGTGGGGAATTAAATCAGTATCTAGTGCTTATGGTCAGCTCTCAAAATTTCAAAGCTGATTACCCCCTTGATGAATTGTGTATGATAGTTTTTCCTACAATTTTACTTTTCCCCATTTATCTGGATTATAGCCAAATTGCCTCTTT
>NW_006772104.1:621821-699301 GCF_000442215.2 Lipotes vexillifer
TCCCTCACTTGGACACATTTAGTGACTGAAAAGTCCTTTGTAGATCCTCTGAGATATGTCATTTGCGGAATGTATTTTGTCTTCCAAACTCCTTAAAATATGTTGACAGTCAGTTGTTTGGATGCTTCTGTGAATATGCCATCACCTTGTAGTATCTGGAACCCCTTCTTCGCATATTAGGAGTAAACAAATGGTGGCTGTTCATACTTGAACTCTTGGCCCAAGTGTTCATAATGGCTAGCAAGGAGGATCAAGTTCAGGCCATGGTGCAGCAGCCCAAAAGAGTTTGAAAATAGGTGGACAGCCAAGAAATCTATGCAGTTTTGTGCATGGAGAACCATCAACTGTTGGAATTTTAGAATCTTCTACCTGATGAGTGACTCCCCAAATCAACCAACCCTCCTTATGCTGAAAAATATTGGTGAGTTTGCAGCAGTCTCTATGGCAAACAGTGGGTACCCCAAAGCCCTTTCTGCCACCAGCCAAACTGCCTAATCGGCAGCAATGAGACCCCTATGCACAGATTCTGCCTATTCCCACATCTGTCTGAAGGCCTGAAGTTAGGAAAAGGCTTCTTAGGGTAACGCTTTGATCTTAAGCTGTCTCAGGATGAATAATTATCGAAGTTGGCCAACTAGCTTCTGAATATAAAGTGCATGGAATGTAGCTAGAGCAATAAGCTTACATAGTTTTAATTTATTCAAGGGCGTCTGCTCTGTGCCAGGTACGTGGCTCTGCTCTGCAGATGCAAGCGGTAAAGAAGATGTGGCCTCTACCCTCAAATTGCCTGTGGCCTGTTACACAAAACAGATACCTGACCAGCATCCTTTAGTACAATTTAGTATTAAAGTAAAGGCTTCTTTATTCTGCAAACATTCATTAGGTGTTTTCTGCAAACATTTATTAGGTGTTTTCTATGTGCCGGGCAGTGTTCTAGGCTGTGGGAATATGGTGATGCACTAAATAGACAAGACCCTGCTCTCCTGTCTCCCAGGAAAAACAGACAACACACAAGTCATTAAGCTTAGGAGGCAAGTGGCTTTGTTTTGCTCACTGCTATATTCCCAGCATCTAGGACAGTGCCTGGCACATAGTATGTACTCAATAAATATTGGTAAACTTGAATAAACATAATTATGAGGAAAGCAAAGGTTACAGGTGCTTCAAACGGAGAACTCTTTACCTGGTGAAGGTGATCAGGGAAGACTGAAGAGGGGATAGTTCATTCTGTCTGCAGGGGCTGGAGAAAGAAAAGAGAGAGGGGGAGCAGCAATGGCAGATAGAAGAGGAAAAAGTCCAAGCAGAGGCAGGTGTGAAAGACCATACCTCGCTCTAGACACTGAAATTCATTGTGACCGGAGCTCGGAGACCAGACAGGTGGGTTGGAACTTGATTGTGAAGGTCTTATTTCCCACGGACAAGGTTTTGCTGTTGAAAGGAGGTTGGGGACACCTAAAGGTTTTTAAGCAAGGTGGGTCTTGAACCCATCTGCATTTCAGGGTTCCTTCTTTCCTGAGCCACTTTCCACATCATAGTTGGTGGTGTTTTTCCCTTCTCTTAGCGCATTTTGTCCCTCATCTGTCAGCCAATCACACAACCTATCCTTCTTTTGAGGCTTTTTCAGACCATCCCCTTACAATGAGCAGAGTTTCATCATGCGTCCCTTTGTTGGACGATAACTAAACAACTTGCCATCTTGAGATCTCTAGCGAGGAAAAGCCACCCTTCTGGAGCAGCTAAAGGGGTGCATTGCATAGTAGGTGAAAGGCCTGCTGCACAATCAGTAACGTAAAGAAAGCCAGCAGAGTCTGGCTTCCCACATTAAAAATTAACAGTGTGCAGTATAAGCAAAGCCTGCCACGCTCCTCCTTTGTGGAGCTCGTAATGGGACACAGCACCCCTCCCCGGAGCGTGGGAAGGGAAGATTTCCATACAGAGGTGCCAGTTGAATCATCAAAGGGAAGTTCTGCCTATCAGATGGAGGGTAGAACTCTCAGGAAGAGGCTGGAGGTTTAATTGCCCATGTGTGAGGCCTGAAATCCCCTTGCAGGATTGTATACAGGCCAGGGGAAGTACATCCGCCATGAAGGCTTACGCAGAGTAAACGTGCAGTAAATATCTTCTAAATGATAAATAAGATTGAGGATGTAAACTGGCCACCTCCGTCAGGTGCCTCAGCAGTAAGAGTATTCTAAATATCATTTATGGAGGCTTTACGATTTACACAGGCTTTCCTTAGTGTTGCCTCTTTTGTCTTCAGCGCTAACCAGCACAAGACAGAAATTTGCACGATGATGGGGAGTCTTAGGAAGGTTAAAGGAACCACTGACGGTCACATGGCTAGTTAGTGCTGTGCCTGGGACATGAACTCGGGTCTGCTGAATCAAAATGTAGGCTGTTCCTTCTCTGCTCTGGGAGTGTAACTCCCATACACTCTAATTCTCAAAGTGTAGTCTTAGACGATTGCTTCAAAGTCACCTGGTAGGAAGTAAAATGCAAATTTGAGGCCCTCCCCAATCAACCTCTCTGAAAATAGGGTCCCAGGAATCTTCATCTTTAACAGCAACACTTGAGAAAGTTCTTACCACAGAAAATTTTGAGAACCACTGCACCAAGAGACATCTAACATAGGCTGAGATATGAACTAGTGAAAGTTCTAAAAGTCTAAATAATTCCCAGGATAAATCTTAGAAGCAAAGGAGAATCTGTATAAAACTGCCAAGTCACACTTGGAATAGAGCTAAAGATCAATTTCAGGGTCATTGGTTAGAGGACAGGGTCCTCTGTTATTCAGATTTGCCTGCAAATTTTCTGATTTGGAGGGCAATTGATTACTATTACGAATGTAGAAAATTTTGTCTGTTGGTCGTAATAAACTTCTCAGATACAAAAGAAAAAAGGCTTGATTTGTTGTGTTCAACAGCAAATGGTAACAATCGCTACAGCTTGTTTTGAATTCTGTTCTTCTTAACTGGGTAGCGTTTGCTGTAACCATAGGCCTCTTAATTTCAAAATTTGATGAATAAGTGTGTGCCTGTGAACAAACGTGGCATTGTTGGAGCAATTCACTTAATGAAGTCTCAGAATGTTCAAGCAGATGATGTAGAAAGCACATCTTCATTCTCCATTTTATGTTTATATATTTTCCAGGGTTCCAAGCAGGCAGTTAAAAACTATACAGCTTTGTGTGTCTAGAGAGTCATAATTTAAATGTTGATTGCTGGTAAGCAATATCTGGTTAATCTCTACTCCAGTCTAGGAAAGCTGAAATTCAGAAGACCCTGTTTTTTCTTTAGATACTGGTGAAAGATTATAATTGTAGTCAGTAACTTCTGGTCTCAGTGGTTTAGCTAAAATTATCTGTGGTAGTTTGAAGTTGCTTGGCCCACCATGAGGTTAAAAGTCTTTGAATAAAACCTTAGCTCATGAAGTCTAAATCTGCTTTTGACCTAAGAAATTCAAATAAGCACATTTCCTTTCTATCGGAAAAGGAATTTATTGGGACTAATAAACAGACAACTCTTTTCTGATTTCTCAGTCATAGCCAAGGGTCCCTCTCAGTCCAAACCCCATTAAAGAAGTTGGATGCCATCGCTACCGTGTCTGAATTCTCAGAGTATATAATCTTTCCCTCCTTTACAACACATCATTTATCTGTAATAGCATTGTTACTGGAACACATGCCCCTTCATCCACAGGGTCTCTAGTATTGTAGCAGTAAGCCTGTATCATGTCCTCAAATGATTCATGTCTCCATGTATTTGTGCCTTTCCCACATTGAATCGGAGCTGGCATTGCGTGACCAATAAAATATGCCAAACGTGGTGATGCGTGACTTCCAAAACTAGGCCATAAAAGGTACTGGAGCTTCTTCCTTGTTCTCTTGGCTCATTCACTCTGGAGAACACCAGCTGCCATGTCATGATGACACTCAAACAACCCTTTGATGAACTGGGACCCCTGAATAAAAGCCAACAGTAGGCTGCCAGCCTTAAAATTGAATTACCTTGGAAGCAGATCTTCCAGACCCAGTCAACATCTGACTACAACAAAGTAGAGCCCAAGCTGGAGTCATTCAACAAACCAGCTTTCATTTCCTTTTCCACAGAAACCAGGCAGCAATAGCTGCTTAATCACATAGCCCTGAACATCATCTGTTTAATAGATAGGATTTTATGGCTAATACATGATGATAATTGCTCTAGGCCAATACATTTTGGGCTAATTTCTATCTCAACAATAGATAAATACAGAATTTCATGGCCAAAGACAAGAGCATGACGTGAAAGGTTCAAATTACTGGATGCATGCCAAACTCTGTGATGATCATGAATCTATATCTCATTCTGTTGGTTTTGTGAAGAGAGAAGTTAGAGTTTAACTAGGTTTTACAGGAATAGATTATGGTGGTGAGGCAGAAAAAAGCAACTTAGATTTGTGGTAGATTCTCAAAAGATTGAAGGCTGGTTGCCTTCAGTGGTTGGTCAGAAGGTTTGCTGTCCTGGTAATGATACAGTATGTTAGTTGAAAAAAAGGTAAATTTTGAAGGTTAAGAAAGACATTTTAGGAATCCCTTGCAGAATAATGGAGTAAGGACCTCCAAAAATCTTCCTCCCCACAAAAGAAGTGCGTACTCTAGAAATGCAGCTGAATATCAGTAAGAAAAGCAAGCTTTGTGACAACTAGGGATAGAAAGCAGCTTCCTAAACCTAATAAAGTATGTCTACAAGCCCCCTACAGCTGACAGCACACTTAATGGTCAAAGACTGAATGCTTTCTCCTCTAAGATCAGGAATAAGAGAAGGATGTCTGTTCTCCCGACTTCTATACTGTTTTGGAGGCTCTAGCCATGGAAATTAGGCATGAAAATGAAATAACAGGCATACAGATTGGAAAGGAAGAAACAAAATTATTTCCATTTGCAGATGGTATGATTTTGGTATAGAAAATCCTAGGGAAACCACTAAAAACTTATTAGAACTGAGTTTGGCAAAGTTCCAGGATACAAGATCAATACAAAAAAAAAATTGTATTTTTATGTAGTAGTAATGAAGAGTCCCAAGGTGAGGTTAAGAAAGAAATTCCATTTACACTAGCAACAAAAAGAATAAAATACTTAGGAATAAATTTAACAAAAGAAGTGCAAGACTTGTACACTTAAAATTACAAAACATCATTGAAAGAAATTATATATCTAAGTAACTTAAAAGCATTATATGTCCATGATTGAAAGAGTTAATCTTGTTAAGATGAAAAAACTGTCCAAATTTATTTACAGATTTAATGTAATTTCTGTCAAAATTCCAAGCTACATTTTTTGCATTTTGACACGTTGATTCTAAAATTCATATGGAAATACAAGTGAACCAGAATAGCAAAAACAAAACAGTGTGTTTCTGGAATTACTATATAATTTCCATCCTTATGCCATATATATTATATATACCCTTATGAAGTAAGATAACTTACATTTTGGTCAGTTGATTTTGACAAGGGAGCCAACTCAGTTCAGTGGGGAAAAAATTGTCTATTCAACAACTAGATAGTTTCATGCAAAAAAAAGTGAAGTTGGATCTCTACCTCATACCATCTAAAAAATTACTCATAATGGATTATAGAACTAAATGTAAGAGCTAAAGCTACAAAACTTTAGAAGAAAATGAGAGTAAATCTTAGTGACTTTGTATTAGGCAGTAGTTTCTTAGGTGTGGCATGAAAAACAGAAGCAACAAAAGAAAAAAGATAAATTGAACTTTATTATTATTATCATTAAACTTTTGTGTTTAATGGACAGCATCAAGAAGTGAAAATACAACTCCAGAATGGAGTTGAAAATAATTTAAAATTTATTTGAAAATAATTTCAAATCACATACCTGATAAGTATCTAGTGTCTAGAATATATAAAGAATTCATAATTCAATAATGAAAACAATAAAAAGACAATTCAATTAAAAATGGGCAAAAGATTTTAATAGACATTTCTCCAAAGAAGATTTATCAATACAAATGGCCAATAAGCCCTTGAAAAGATGCTCAAAATCATTGGTCATTCAGGAAATAGAAATAAAATGTACCCTTCACACCCACCAAGATGGTTAATGTAAAAAGAAAGACAAAAACAAGGATTGGAAAGGATATAGAGAAACTGGAACCCTCATACACCCATACATTACTGATTAGATTGTAAAATGGTGCAGATGCTCTAGAAAGTAGGTGGTGAATTCCTTGAAATGTTAAACAGAGTTATCATATAACTCAGCAATTCCACTCCTAGGTGTATACCCCAAAGAACTGAAAGCATACGTCCACCCAAAAATCCTATACACAAATGTTTATAGCAGCATTATTCATAATAGTCCAAAATTGGAGACAACCCAAATGTCCATCAACTACTGAATGGATAAAGGAAATGCCGTTTATCCTAGAAGAGTATATTATTTGACCATAGGAAGGTATAAAGTGCAGCTACATGCTATAACATGCATAAACCTTGAAAACATTAAGTGAACACAGACAGTCAAAACTGCTATATAATTTATGATCCTCTTTATATGAAATGTCTAGAATAGGCAAATCCATAGAGATAGAAAGTAGATTAGTGGTTTTCAGTGCTGGAGGTGGGGAGGAATAGGGAGTGACTGGCTGGTACGCTAATTGATATGGGGTCTTTTTGAGGTGATGAAATGTTCTATCTCTAGATAGCAGTGATGATTGCAAGACTGTGAATGTACTAAAAACTACTGAATTTTATACTTTAGGGTGAATTTTAGGATTTTTGAACTGAATCTCAATAAAGCTGTTATTAAAAAAAAGAAAAACCGTTCAAACTCTTAACTAATATACTCTAGTAATTTGGGTTAAGTGTAGCAATTTGAGTTCAGGAAGCAACAAAATTATTGCCCTGATGTGTACATTGAGCAAAACTTAATGTTTTACTGAACATTCTTGGGAGAGATTTATAACTGTCCTATCAACTGGGGCAGCACAGTATCAGGGTGGGCCACCATTGTGGACCAAGAATAAGGAGAACCCAACTAGAATCCTAGTTCAAGTTCTGACACCAAGTACAGGTGTGCTATTTGACAAGTCATTTCATAATTCTGGAGTAAAATGGGGGGTCATATTAGACAAGTGGTAGAACAATCTACTCCAGGTTATCACCTTCAGAAGCTGAAGAAGGGGGCACACTGTGGGAACAGTGTGAGAGGACAAGAGAGCAGAGGGACCCATCCAGAGCAGATGTGATTTATCTGTTTCATAAATTGTACAATGTTTTGATTGGCTAAAAAGAAAAGTTAAAACTTCCCAGACTAGATAACTTCTGACGGATTTGTAAGCTGTATCACCCTAAGGTCTGTATATAAGGTCTTTGTATTTAAATACATATCTCTGTGTCTTAAATATTTTCTTTAGATCCCTATATTCCTCCCCAACAAAATCTCATGGTCCCTAAAAGGTAAACTTTAAACCATCTGAAGTACCACAAACTTTGAGTGCATATAATATTAATTAGTGTGTCTGTTTCTCTGTTACTATCATTTCATTTGATGCAATGTCGAAGTCATGAATCACACACATCATTCCAAAGCCATTTTGGAAATACTTGAGTGGCAGTTCACACCGAGAAATATATGCGTTTTCTGACAAGTGGGAGATGTAATTCTTCTAATAAATACAACAGAACATGTATTCATTTCTATAGTACACTTAATAGCCTCTTCACTTTCCTGTGTAGGTTGATTTTTGAATATCCCAGTACTCTTGATAAAGGTACATATTTTGAGGAAATTCTCCAAGCTTAATAGCAGTATTTTGTGTTCATTGCTTGGGTTTTATTTTTATTTTTTTCAGAGTAGAAATTAGAATCTGTAGTCACAGAATGTGGCCTAATATCCACATGATGCTTTTTCATACTGAGCTTAGGGACTACAGCTTTTAAGCCAACCCACCTCCTAAGATTTTCTTAAAGGCAGTGGAATATCCTCGTGTTGTAAAAGAGCATTTAATCATTTTGAGATGTCAAACTTGAAACAAAGAGAACCTGAAAAATCGTATATTGTGAGGTTCCTTGTTTTATCTTTTTCTAGATTTTAAATATATGGGGGTTCATATATTTATCCAGAGAGTGTATTTTGAAAACCTCAAATACTTAATAAACTTGCAGGATTCAAGATTCATTTTCCTATGAGAGTACATGTAAAGGATGGGGGATGTGAATCTTCAAATAATTGCTTTCACCCTGTTTTTTGTCTTGTCAGCACTGATTTCTTTCTTAGGACTCTTTTCCTAAATTAGCACTGTGGTTTGTCATACTGGTTGTTTGCCTTTCCTCATAGAATTTTGAAGTGACTCTCTTCATTTCCAGAGTCATTGATTTATGGAAGCTTTCTTTTCTTTTCTTTTCTTTTTTAAACAGTATGACAACCATTACCGAAAGAATGTTTAGGTAACAAGTTATAGGATTTTAAATTTTTAAAAAATCGTATCTCCAGTTTTCAACATAACATATTTCTTGGTGTGAATCTGTCACCAAACTTATATACAAAGTGATTTTTTTAACTGTTTCTTTTTACCTTTTTAATTTTATTTTTTTAACATCTTTATTGGAGTATAATTGCTTTCCATTGTTGTGTCAGTTGCTGCTGTATAAGAAAGTGAATCAGCTAAACGTATACATATATCCCCATATCCCCTCCCTCTTATGTCTCCCTACCACCGTCCTTATCCCACCCCTCTAGGTGATTACAAAGCACCGAGCTGATCTCCCTGTGCTGTGTGGCAGCTTCCCACTAGCTATCTCTTTTACATTTAGTACTGTATATATGTCCATGCCACTATCTCACTTCGTCTCAACTTACCCTTCCCCCTCCCCATGTCCTCAAGTCCATTCTCTACATCTGCATCTTTATTCCTGTTCTACCCCTAGGTTCTTCAGAACCTTTTTTTTTTTTTTAGATTCCATATATATGCATTAGTTTTTCTCTTTCTGACTTACTTCACTCCGTATGACAGACTCTAGGTCCATCCACCTCACTACAGATAACTCAATTTCATTTCTTTTTCATGGCTGAGTAATATTCCATTGTATATATGTGCCACATCTTTATACATTTATCTGTTGGACACTTAGGTTGTTTCCATTTCTTGGCTATTGTAAATAGTGCTGCAGTGAACATTGTGGTACATGACTCTTGTTGAATTATGGTTTTCTCAGGGTATATGCCCAGTAGTGGGATTGCTGGGTCAGATGGTAGCTCTATTTTTAGTTTCTTAAGGAACCTCCATACTGTTCTCCATAGAGGCTGTATCAATGTACATTCCTACCAACAGTACAAGACGGTTCCCTTTTCTCCACACCCTCTCCAGCATTTATTGTTTGTAGATTTTTTGATGACGGCCATTCTGACTATTGTGAGGTGATACCTCATTGTAGTTTTGATTTGCATTTCTCTAATGATTAGTGATGCTGAGCATCCTTTCATGTGTTTGTTGGCAATCTGTATATCTTCTTTGGAGAAATATCTATTTAGGTCTTCTGCCCATTTTTGGATTGGATTGTTTGTTTTTTTCATATTGAGCTGCATGAACTGCTTGCATATTTTGGAGATTAATCCTTTATCAGTTGCTTTGTTTACAAATATTTTCTCCCATTCTGAGGGTTGTCTTTTCATCTGGTTTATGGTTTCCTTTGCTATGCAAAAGCTTTTAAGTTTCATTAGATCCCATTTGTTTATTTCTGTTTTTATTTCCATTTCTCTAGGAGGTGGGTCAAAAAGGATCTTGCTGTGATTTATGTCATAGAGTGTTCTGCCTATGTTTTTCCTCTAAGAGTTTTATAGTGTCTGGCCTTACATTTAGATCTTTAACCCAGTTTGAGTTTATTTTTGTGTATGGAGTTAGGGAGTGTTCTAATTTCATTCTTTTACATGTAGCTGTCCAGTTTTCCCAGCACCACTTATTGAAGAGGCTGTCTTTTCTCCATTGTATATTCTTGCCTCCTTTATCAAACATAAGGTGACCATATGCGTGTGGGTTTATGTCTGGGCTTTCTATCCTGTTCCATTGATCTATATTTCTGTTTTTGTGCCAGTACCATACTGTCTTGATTACTGTAGCTTTGTAGTGTAGTCTGAATTCTGGGAGCCTGATTCCTCCAGCTCTGTTTTTCTTTCTCAAGATTGCTTTGGCTATTCGGGGTCTTTTGTGTTCCCATACAAATTGTGAAATTTTTTGTTCTAGTTCTGTGAAAAATGCCAGTGGTAATTTGATAGGGATTGCATTGAATCTGTAGATTGCTTTGGGTAGTATAGTCATTTTGACAATGTTGATCCAATCCAAGAACATGGTATGTCTCTCCATCTGTTTGTATCATCTTTGATTTCTTCCATCAGTGTCTTATAGTTTTCTGCATACAGGTCTTTGGTCTCTAGGTAGGTTTATTCCTAGGTATTTTATTCTTTTTGTTGCAGTGGTAAATAGTAGTGTTTCTTTCAGATTTCCCATTCATATTTTTCATCCTTAGTGTATAGGAATGCAAGAGATTTCTGTGCATTAATTTTGTATCCTGCTACTTTACCAGTTCCGTTGATTAGCTCTAGTAGTTTCCTGGTAGCATCTTTAGGAGTCTCTATGTATAGTATCATGTCATCTGCAGACAGTGACAGTTTTACTTCTTCTTTTCGAATTTGGATTCCTTTTATTTCTTTTTCGTCTCTGATTGCTGTGGCTAAAAATTCCAAAACTATGTTGAATAATAGTGGTGAGAGTGGGTAACCTTGTCTTTCCTGATCTTAGTGGAAATGGTTTCAGGTTTTCAGCATTGAGAACAATGTTGGCTGTGGGTTTGTCATATACGACCTTTATTGTGTTGAGGTAACTTCCCTCTATGCCTACTTTCTGGAGAGTTTTTATCATAAATGGGTGTTGAATTTTGTCAAAAGGTTTTTCTGCATCTACTGAGATAATCATATGGTTTGTATCCCTCAGTTTGTTAATATGGTGTATCACATTGATTGATTTGCATATATTGAAGAATCCTCGCATTCCTGGGATAAACCCCAGTTGATCCTTTTAATGTGCTGCTGGATTCTGTTTGCTAGTATTTTGTTGAGGATTTTTGCATCTGTGTTCATCAGTGATATTGGCCTGCGATTTTCTTTTTTTGTGACATCTTTGAATGGTTCGGGTATCAGGGTGATGGTGGCCTCGTAGAATGAGTTTGGGAGTGTTCCTCCCCCTGTTATATTTTGCAAGAGTTTGAGAAGGGTAGGTGTTAGCTCTTCTCTACACGTTTGTTACAAGCCGCCTATGAAGGCATGTGGTCCTGGGCTTTTGTTTGTTGGAAGATATTTAATCACCGTCTCAATTTCACTGCTTGTGATTTGTCTGTTTATATTTTCTATATCTTCCTGGTTCAGTCTTGGAAGGTTGTGCTTTTCTAAGAATTTGTCCATTTCTTCCAGCTTGTCCATTTTATGGGCATATAGTTGCTTGTAGTAATCTCTCATGATCCTTGCTATTTCTGCAGTGTCAGTTGTTACTGCTCCTTTTTCATTTCTAATTCTGTTGATATGAGTCTTCTCCCTTTTTTTCTTGATGAGTCTGGCTAATCGTTTATCAGTTGTGTTTATCTTCTTGATGAGTCTGGCTAATGCTTTATCATTTTTTTTATCTTCTTAAAGAACCAGCTTTTAGTTTTATTGATCTTTGCTACTATTTCCTTCATTTCTTTTTCATTTATTTCTGATCTGATGTTTATGATTTCTTTCCTTCTGCTAACTTTGGGTTTTTTTTTTTTGTTCTTCTTTCTCTGATTGCTTTAGGTGTAAGGTTAGGTTGTTTATTTGAGATTTTTCTTGTTTTTTGAGGTAGGATTCTACTGCTGTAAACTTTCCTCTTAGAACTGCTTTTGCTGCATCCCATAGGTTTTGGGCCGTCGTGTTTTCATTGTCATTTGTTTCTAGGTATTTTTTGATTTCCTCTTTGATTTCTTCAGCGATCTCTTGGTTATTTAGTTGTGTATTGTTTGGCCTCCATATGTTTGTACTTTTTACAGATTTTTTCCTATAATTGACATCTAATCTCATAGCGTTGTGGTCCGAAAAGATACTTGATATGATTTCAATTTTCTTAAATTTACCAAGGCTTGATTTGTGACCCAAGATGATCTATCCTGGAGAATGTCCCATGAGCACTTGAGAAGAAAGTGTATTCTGTTGTTTTTGGATGGAATGTCCTGTAACTATCATTGAAGTCCATCTTGTTTAATGTGTCATTTAAAGCTTGTGTTTCCTTATTTATTTTCATTTTGGTTGATATGTCCATTGGTGAAAGTGGGGTGTTAGTCTCCTACTATATTTGTGTTACTGTTGATTTCCCCTTTTATGGCTGTTAGCGTTTACCTTATGTATTGAGGTGCTTCTATGTTGGGTGCATAAATATTTACAATTGTTATATCTTCTTGGATTGATCCCTTGATCATTATGTAGTGTCCTTCTGTGTCTCTCATAATGGTCTATTTTATTTTATTTTTTTTTAACATCTTTATTGGGGTATAATTGCTTTACGATTAAAGTCTATATTGTCTGATATGAGAATTGCTACTCCTGCTTTCTTTTGATTTCCATTTGCATGGAATATCTTTTTCCATCCCCTCACTTTCAGTCTGTATGTGTCCCTAGGTCTGAAGTGGGTCTCTTGTAGACAGCATATATACGGGTCTTGTTTTTGTATACCTTCAGCCAGTCTGTGTCTTTTGGTTGGAGCATTTAATCCACTTACATTTAAGGTAATTATCGATATGTTTGTTCCTATTACCATTTTCTTAATTGTTTTGGGTTTGTTATTGTAGGTCTTTTCCTTCTCTTGTGTCTCCTGCCTAGAGAAGTTCCTTTAGCATTTGTTGTAAAGCTTGTTTGGTGGTGCTGAATTCTCTTAACTTTTGCTTGTCTGTAAAGATTTTAATTTCTCCTTCGAATCTGAGTGAGAATCTTGCTGGGTAGAGTAATCTTGGTTGTAGGTTTTTCCCTTTCATCACTTTAAATATGTCCTGCCACTCCCTTCTGGCTTGCAGAGTTTCTGCTGAAACATCAGCTGTTAACCTTATAGGGATTCCTTTGTATGTTATTTGTTGCTTTTCCCTTGCTGCTTTTTTTTTTTTTTTTTTTGTTATGGGTCTGCGGGTGAGCAGACAAGCCTCTCGGGCTAGTGAGTGCTGGTTAGCACCGATTCTCTGTGTGGGAATCTCTCTGCTTTGCCCTCCGCACCCCCGTTGCTGTGCTCTCTTCTGCGGCTCCGAAGCTTCCCCCCCTGCCACCCCTCGTTTCCTCCAGTGAAGGAGCTTCCTTGAGTGTGGAAACTTTTCCTCCTTCACAGCTCCCTCCCACTGGTGCAGGTCCCATCTCTATTCTTTTGTCTCTGTTTTTTCTTTTTTCTCTTGCCCTACCCAGGAACTTGTGGAGTTTCTTGCCTTTTGGGAAGTCTGAGGTCTTCTGCCAGCGTTCAGTAGGTGTTCTGTAGGAGTTGCTCCACATGTAGATGTATTTGTGGGGAAGAAGGTGATCTCCATGTCTTACTCCTCCACCATCTTGAAGGTGCTCCAAAGCGATTTTTGAATGTTATAAAAATCGTAACACAGGAACTAAAATATCTTGTAAAAATTTCATTCCAAGTAAACAGTAATAAGGATCAGCAGCTTGGGGGAAATGCACAATTCTAGGCCCCATTACAGACACGCAGAATCAAAATGTGAATTGTAACCAGATTGTGCTTGGTAAGCACAGTACATTTTGAGAAGCACTGGTTTGCATGGAACTGAAAAACGGTGGCTGGTATTACAGTTTTAAAGCCAAATTATTGGTGTCAAAGGCAGTATAGAAAATAATGTAAGTATAAATACAATTTACAGATCATTTAATCTCCATTTTCATCATGGTAAATTTTTTAAATTGGAAGGATTTATATTGCAGGTGTTTTCTATAATGGCAAACACTATCACCATTTGTTCTTACTCATTAAAATTTACATAATTCATATTTTCACTAAAAGCTGCACACCCACACCTACCACTACTCTATTCCAAAAATATCCCACTAAACCCTGACCAGTGTGTTTATACATTTAGACAGTGCTTCTTCTGGGATACCCAGACCACGTAAAATAGCAAAGAGTTTGTTAGAACAACGTCACCAGCATAGCAATAATTAAGGTTGTATCAGCAATTTAGGGGTTTATAACTCTGCTGTAAAGTTGTGCTCTGGAATGGAACTGAGCACAAAAGCTCCACCTGGGAGTAGATTGTTTGCCAGATCTAGGAGAAATGTGGCAGAGAATTGATTTGGTTGTTTATGATTCGCTATACTTCTCATCAGATTCTTGGTGACATTTGAGTTAAGATGTTTTGTGGACCGGTGATCATCGTGACCTGGTATTTTCACAGGGATCTTCACAGACCTTATTCAAACTGTAAATATTACAGTAACTCAGAGGGTATCACTGTTTATAGTACATAAACAGGGATGAGTATACATAGGAATGCAATTAAAAGGGAAAAGGAGTAATTCTGATTAGGCACAAATGGTAACATGTTTCACTGCAGTGGAACTCAGTGAATTCCTTAGTTGCCTCTATTTTTCTGCCAAGGAGACACCCAAGGCATTCTCCTATGGACTGTTCTGGGATATTTAATTGGTACGTCAACATTAGTGCTTAGCAGTTTTAGTGGATCTCAACTTTCCTATGCACATTTTAGAAAACTGCTACGCACATTTGACTTTAGATGTAGCTACAGAGCTAGTGGCTAAACGGAGAACCTCAACAAATAAAGTCCTGGGGTTCTATGCTCCTTTGCTATCACTTTGCTCTTTTGAAGAGGGAAACTTGCCATCCTGAGGCTTCTAGCTGTAGTTATCAAGAATATAATAGGAGTGAACTCCTATTATAGTCAATTTGTGATTAGATACATCATCATCTTGCATACAAGTTTAAATGTGGTTTTAGGCAGTTATCTAAAATATAGTCCCCATCTGAATAATTAGGGCCTCCTGATTTTCAACAAGAGATTTAACATTAACTGTGTGTGTACTATTTACAAACTGGAGCTCTTAAGACAGTACTGGGTTCAAACACTGTTCCTGATCCCTGTATTATCTGTCTGGGTTTTGGACAAATAACTTAAAGCCTTTAAACTTCTGTTTCTGTTTCTGTTTCTATAATGTGATGGTGATAATAGTCGCTACTTCAGAGGATTGTTATAAAAGCTAAAAAGATAACACTGCTAAGCAGACTTCCTAGTACATGATAGCTATTATTATGTTGCTTTGCAGCAGCCGAAACAAAATGACTTTTTTTTATTGGAGTGTAACTGCTTTACAATGTTGTGTTAGTTCCTGCTGTACAGGAAAGTGAACCAGCCATATACATACGTATCTCCCCTCCCTGTTGGACCTCCCTCCCACACCACTCCCATCCCCCCCATCTAGATCATCACAGAGCATGGAGTTGAGCTCCCTGTGCTATACAGCAGGTTCCCATTAGCTATCTATTAAAATGATTTTTCAGTATGTCATTTGTTTATCCACTCAATTATACACTGCATACTTATCAATTGTTTCCATTGTGCCAGACACTCTGATTAGAAGCTGGTACAATGGTGAATAGGGTAGGCAGAGACCCTTTCTCATTTAGCCAATAATCTGGTGGAAAGAAGTAATCAGACAAATAATCATGAATTATGATAGGTATTAGGAGGCAAGCAAGCAGGGGGTTAAGATGGAAATTACCAAGGGGAGAGGGGCATGATAATTCAGGATTCAGAGAAGGCTTCCAGGAGGCAGAACCTATAAAGCTAACTGAGAGACAAAGGGTGTTTGGAAGAACAGCTCAGGGAAAAGCATTCCTGGTGAAAGATCAGCACCTGTGTATGCTTTGAGGTGGAAAGAGCTTGATATGCCCAAGGATCTGAAAGAAGACCAGTTAGCCTACAACAGGGAAGGTGAGCCAGAATGATGAGATTAGCTTGGAGAGGGAAACTAGGGCAAGATAGCCCAGGGCTTTGTTATCCATGTAAGAAGTTTAGAAATACTAATTCAAAAAAATACACGTAACCCAATATTCAGAGCAGCATTATTTACAATTGCCAAGACATGGAAACAACCTAAATGTCCATCAACAGATGAGTGGATAAAGAAGATGTGATATTTATGTGTGTGTGTGTGTGTGTGTGTGTGTGTGTGTGTATGTATTTTATGTATATATATATATATACATATACACAATGAAATACTACTCATCCATAAAAAAGAATGATATTTTGCCATTAGCAATAACATGGACGGACTTACAGGGTATTATGCTAAGTGAAATAAGTCAGACAGAGAAAGACAAATACTGTCTGATATCACTTGTATGTGGAATCTAAAAATTGCAACAAACCAGTGAATATAACAAAAAAGAAATAGACACACAGATATAGAGACACACAGATATAGAGAGCAAACTAGTGGTTACCAGGGGGGAGAGGGAAGCGGGGAGGGCCAATATAGGGGTAGGGAATTAAGAGGTATAAACTATTACATATGAAATAAGCTACAAGAGAGAGAGAATGTAGTAAGACGTCCTAGAAGAGGTGATGTGATAAGGTTGACAGTGTAAGAAGATGCTTCAAGCTGCTGCCCTATGGAGAATGGCTTGAAGAAAATCAGACGTGTCTCCCTGAGTTTCCTCCTTACTGATCAAAGAAGAAATCCTCAGACTTCCATGTTTGGGGCTATTTTGTAGCTGATGAACTCTGAGATGTTAGATGTTTTGTTATGCACATATCACAGAGTGGAGGACGTGGTGCTCAGAAGGTACTTATTTGCTAAGTAAGAGTAGCTTTTTATAGCGGAACCACTCAGGATTGCACTTAACTGTTGTTTTGAGATCCACCTCATCATCCATAATTTCATGAGGTCATAACTTACTTCCAGGAAAACTATTTTACATCTCCCTACCTTCCCTGCACAAAAACACCACTTTGGGTATTTTTAAAATTTAAAATTCAGGGTTATGTACCAGATCAGCATATTTCTCTGATTTTCTTCTTTCTAGGTTGAAAATATTTTTAGGCATGTGACAACACTGTACTACTAAATGACCTTCAGAAGTTAATTGGAGTGCATACGTATCACAGGATGAGAGTGGGAGTCTTATTAGGATCTTTTGGTTTGCACCGTGGGGTTTTTTTTGTCGTTTATTTTGCTTATCTTTCCCTTTTGCTCATTTTACTTTGGCTTGTATTTTTAGACAAACAAGTTGTAAAAACCAAACTGAAGGTTTTCTTTTTTTGTACTCTTTGTGTGTTGCTTAATTATTAAGCAATAATATAATAACAAGCACTTATCTAACACTTTATTCAAGGATTTCTTATTTGCAACTCTACTGCTGGAGAACACTGAAAATGTTTTCTTTTCATAGTTTCCAAAGGAACATCGGCTAGTCTGTCTCTTCTTGATGTACCCCTGCAATGCTAGAATTTTCCATTTGTTACTTATCAGATAAATGAGGTGGATGATACACTTCCATGGAATAGAAAATAGCTTCTCTTGAATTGGGTTTGAAGTCCAATAAGGCAACTTTGCTTGGATATATGCTCTTGAAATTTGGGAGAACAGCCTCCTGTGTGTTCTTCATCTACCTCACCCATTCATTTGTGTGGTAATTTGAAGCAAATATATCATCAACCTTTATTAAGCAGTATAAACAAATCAACTAGTGTACATCAAATTTTGACACTTGCGTAAGACTTGTTCCTACCTATAGTTGAGGAACGATAATATTTTAATCGTAACTGTGAGTCTCATATTGAGCTGGGCAAATGGTAAGCAGAAATGGCAGAGGAGCTTGTAGCAAATAAAAGATAAAGGATGCTGAACAAGAACATGTAGGTAAGTTTTGTTTGGCCAGCCCATATTGTCCCATTTGAAATTCAGAAGATTGGAGACAGGAACTATGAATTACAGTGTCCATAGAAAAATCAGTCAGTTGGCAAAAATGAGCCCTCATTCCTGCTTGGCCAGCATCAGCAGGAGCTTTGTAGTGTTGGCCCCTTTTACAGGAGGCACGTACCCTCTAGTTTGCCATAGTCCCTGTCACTCCTTATTTCTCTTAGCATCTGACATGCTTTAATTATTTACCATACTTGCCTGGCCCCATAGCCCTTTTTTGTTTGTTTGTTTTTTGCTGTACGCGGACCTCTCACTGTTGTGGTCTCTCCTGTTGCGGAGCACAGGCTCAGGACGCGCAGGCTCAGCGGCCATAGCTTATGGGCCCAGCCTCTGTGGCACGTGGGATCTTCCCGGACCAGGGCACAAACCCATGTCCCCTGCATCGGCAGGCGGACTCTCAACCACTGTGCCACCAGGGAAGCCCCCCGTAGCCTTTTAAGTGTCTGATCACCAGAACAGTAACATCACCTATGTGGTAGGCAGCTTCTGAATGACCCCCGTCCCCCAACAATCCCCTACTCCTAGTGGTCATGCCCTTGTATAATCCCTTCCCCTTGTGTGTGGGCTGGACCTAGTGATCGTCTTCTTAAAAGAAAACAGAATCAGCGAAAGTGATGGGATCTGTCTTCTGAGATTAGTTTATGAAAGGCTGTGACTTACATCTTGCTGCCTCTCTCAGTCTTGCCTCCTCAGCTTGCTTGCTTTCATGAAGTAAACTGCCATGTTGACGAAACACACTAAGTAGTGACTGAGGGTGACATCTGGCCAAGAGCCAGTCTGGAACTCAGGCCCTCAGTCCAAAAACCCACAAAGAATGGAATCCTCCCAACAAGCGCATGAATGAGTGGAAAAGCAGATCCTTCCCTGGTTGAGCCTTGAGATGAAACCACAGCCCTGGCTGACACCTTGAGTGTGGCCTTGTGAAAGCGACACTGAAGCAGAGGACCCAGATTGCTGAGCAACAGAAAGTTTCTGTTGTTTTAAGCTGCTCAATTTCAGAGTAATTTGTTCTGCAGCAGTAGATAAATAATGTACTGTATTACTTCAGAGGAAGACAGTGCATTGACTAGTGCATACAAAAACCTTGCCTTGGGATTATATAAATCAAGGCAGTAAACTTCTCTATTCCCATGACTGTAGTTTCAGTGTAATGGCTGATGTTGGAGATACTCAGTAACTATGAAATGAATAAAGGTTAACCAATGAGGAGTTAACTGTTGCAAGAGACTGTTATGCTAAAATGTTGCTTATAGTACTACTTTTTCAGTATTGTTTGAGTTTGTTTGTCAAGTCCCTTTAGATGTGCTTCCAAATGTCCTGATGATCAAAACTATGTCTCAGACACAAAAAGGATGGAAACTATTGACCACGACAAGTTTCCGGAATACCAGACTTCTACAGGAGACTACTTGAAAGGATGCAGACATTTGGGATAGGCTCCTCTTGGTGGGCCCTGGGAGAGGAGTGGAGTTTGCACCTCCTTCAATCTGTAAAACAGGGTGAAATCTAAGTTAAGAAAGAAGCAGAGCAGGGCTAGAACACAGTCTGCAAAGATCTGGATGTGATTCTTTACTGATAAGCTGTGTGACCCTGAGTGGATTAGTCAGTATCACTTTCTCAGCTGGGAAATAGCATACTGTTCACTTTTGTATTTAGCAAGCTTTGTAAAAGCCCCTGTATTGTACCAGTTATTGTGCTCCATTTGGAGATAAAAATGAATCAGATATAGAGTGCTATGCATGATGTCTGCAGCTTCTGAGGTTGTGATGTTTGAGTTAAGGCTACGTACAATGCAGTCGTATTTTATTCAAATCTACTTTGACAGCTAAACCTGTTTGAATATCAAAATTGGGAGAAATTATTAGTGCTAGGTTGTTGCTTCAGCTTGTATCTCTGCTATTGCTTAATTTCTCTGGTCTTATAGAATATTGAATTTTTCAGATTAACCTGCACATCCTTTTAAAGTGCAGTGATATTCATATACACAGATTGTAATGTGCGCCTTACTGTAATGTCTTGTAGCCTTCAAACTGTTTCTTTGTATGAACCTTGCATTCCTGTAAACCTTAGGAAAAGCATATTGCTTTATGCATTATATACATTTATTAGTAATTTTGACCAGTTTAGTTTCTTGTTTAGTAATAATGTCACGCTTTATGAATGTTTATATTTTATGCATGTATGTGGTGGTGATAAATATGGGTTGGATTTAATTAAAAATAAAAAGAAATATGATTTGTATGTAAGTTCAGGCAGTTCATAGATAAAATGCCATAAATCATCAAAATCATGCTTCTGTATTATCAGTTGGTGCTACAAACCCTCCCAAATAATTATTCCACCATAATATCCTTGCAATATTCAACACCTTTCACCTGAGGGCTGTGTATGTAGTTTTATCATCAATCAATAGCATCCCCCAGCCCTTGCTTCAGGTGAAAATGGTGGTTTGAGAGGGCTTTCACTCTTCAAAACATACATTGACTAATCGTGTTCAAGTTCACCTTTTTAAGTTTTCCCATGACCACTCACTCATTGTCCGATAAGTATGCGGGGTAGATCAAAGGTTAACTAGTCTTAATTGGACTTCATTAAGTGATAATATAAGATCTCGAGCTCCTCATTATACCCCAGGATTGGACAGCAATGTCATAACATCAGGAAATAATGAACTAGAAGGCATGCATTACCATGCATTAGAACACTCCAGCAACTTATTATGTTTCAGATGTATTGTCTCAAGTGGGGTGTAAAGTGAGGTGCATATTAATAGCTCAGTCAAGTCCCCATTTGGAGAATGAACTATATTTTTGGTATAATGAAGAGTTTCTGATTTGAACTGTTAGGATTTGGAAGACACTATTGGATCCTGTTTATCTTTTCATTACTATGTATTTGCTGCCCTCAGCCTTGAAAGACAAGGTTACTTGCTCATTCCAGAGCCTGTGCAGTCCACTTGAAACATAGCTTTTTGGTCATGCATCACTTTTGAATTTAGCAACTGTCCATTTCTTCATTTCCTCTGTGGTTATTTCAAACTGCCCTTTGGTAATTAAGGGATTAAGATAGCATATTTGCTGCTAAGCACATTCTATTTAGATGAGAGTCAGTTCTGTGGTTTCCTTTCACTCTGAGAATGGGAATCTATGCATAGAGAGCAGTTGTAACTACTTAACATGTTAGGGAGAACGGATGCAGAAAAGAGTGGTGTAGTGCCATGTATTTCACAGATAACCCCAATGTGGGGTAATGAGCTGACCGTGGCCTTCTGTAATGCAAAGCTAATATACTCAAAAAGACACTGCCCTTCATCACAGTTTAGTGTAATTGTTCCTAATCCGTAACCTGAACATACACGCAAACATCCTATCTAAACACTAACATTAAGCTGCTTTTCTCTAGGTTGTCAATATGACATTGTACATTCATATGTCTCAGGAAAAGGATGGAAAAAGTGCATTATGTGCTAGTCTCCCTGAACTTTTCTATGCATTTCTGTGAGTAAAGAATCAAATGACTGAGTTGACACTAACATTTATAACTCACTTGATTGATAGAGGATGGCTATGGTGGTGAAATAGATCATCTTCACGAGATACATCACAGCCATCTCATCCTAAATCCTACATGAAAGCAATTACCAGATTAGATGTGCCTTGCAGGGCTGGAGGCTTCGAAAATTATTATAGTTCTTATTTTGGAAACACCATGGCTAGGAGGTATACCAGCATATTTTTTCCACATTAAAGATGCTAAGCTCTGTGTGTGTGCATATATGTGTCCGTATAAGAAAAACAGAATGAGAGTAGATTTTATTCTTTGTAAGTATAAAAATTATCCTTTAAGAAAATAATCCAAAATGCTACAGAGGTATTTTGAGGGATATCTTTTCTTCTATCCCTAAATCAGGTCTATTGATTAGCTGCAGTGTATACTGGGAGCATAGAAGCTTCCATTTGCTAACAAAGTGGGTGCTGAATAAATATTGTTTGATTAAATGAGCAAAGATTAACTACTCATTCATGTGGAATTGCTCCAGGAAAAGAAAGACATCAAGCCCAAAGGATGTTGACTGTGACATGTATAGATTTAACATTTCTCACAGGGGCCTGTGGACCACCCTTTCACTTCTAAAATACGTTGGTTCCTGAACCCAGTGTAATGAAGCAGATTCATTCACAGATGCCCAGGAAATGGTTGTGTATCTTATTTGAACAACCATTGGTATAAATTCTGTTTCCTGCTTGGGATGCTGTTTCTCCCAATTCAATTCAAATTGATAAATGTTTAACTCTGCTATGTGACTGGGACTCTCCCCAGAGAGTCATCTCAAAGTCCCTGTTCTCATGAAACTCCCAGGCTCTTAGGGAAGACAAACATCTGAATGTGCAGTGAACATGCACATGACTAATCTTTGTCAGGACAGCAGGAAAAGCAGCCCCAAAGATGTGACATTCAAAGGGCCCTTGAAGAATGAGTACGAGTCGGTCAAGGGAAGGAAAGGAGAGGAAGAGAAAATGAAGGGAGTTTTCCAAATAGAGAAAATCATACTTGTGGGCCAGAGTCAATAAAACAGGGTAGATTTGAAAGAGGGAAAGCCTTAGTGGTTAGAAAAGGGAGTAAGAGAAGTTTGTGTCTTGAGAGGGGCTGGGAAGCGGTGAAAACTACAGGATGTTATAAACCTCTGTGCACCAGTGTTGGGTACTTTGATACCATTTTCATGGTTTTGTCCACCTGAGTACCACTTGTACTTTTATTTCCTTAATACATTGCTGTACATCTGTTTACTTCTTTTCTTAAACAAATTTATTTTAAAAGAAAGCATCACATCACTATGTATGTATGACACCAGCATCATCTCCCATAAACAGAAGATCACTTTAAAAATAAACTAAATTGAAACAAAATGAAGTTGTTAAATTGCAGCTGAGCATTGTTGCCATTGGAGGATGCTGAGCATGGAGGCTGCTCTTTGTTAAAAAGGGAGCAAGCGTTAGGCAGGAGGTAAAGTTATCCCAGCAGCAACATGAGACTTCCCTCTTGGAAAGAAAGCTGAAAACCAAACAATTTTCTCATCATGCAGTTCATATTTAGTGCCTTTGTCATGTACCACCCCCTTGGAGGACTATCTACTATTAGCTTGAAGGTCTTCTATAATAATTATTACCCAATAGTGAGAAATGTATTATAAATCCTATAGATTTTGAATTTTGTCCTAAAGACAATTAGAAACCATTGGAGGATTTTTAAGCAATTCATGGTATGCTTTCCTAACTCTTCCAGGGAAGTGCCCAGAACTGCCTGAAGCCAGAGAAGCAAGTTGAAATGTCTTTGTTGAAAAGAGAGCGTGAAAACTCATTCAAGTGTGATTTTGTGCTCTAAAGCATAATGCAGCCCCTTCTCATTATAATAATAATAGGTCCTTGAGGAAAAGCCCATTTTACTGAGATGTGAGAGTGAAGATTAGGCGTTTTCTTTCACTGTTGTTCCCCTCATCACTTACATAGAGACAGGCACAGAGCAGTGTTCAATAAACAAGTGTTAGTAAGTGAACACATTCATTGTGGCTTCTACTGGCCTCTAACACATGCATTTTAAGGTTTCTCATGCTGAAGGAAAATATGCTTTTGAATTGTCAGTACATTGATATTTCCATATTTAAAAAGCAGTCTGAGGTGGTGTCAGTTACTAAGGAAGTGGGGCTGTGCTGTCTCCTTACTCATTATAACCAAAGCAACTCAGCTTCTGTGTTTTACACATTAGACTGAGGGTCAGGTGTTTCGTCCCCACCTGGAGCTGGAAATCATTGTTGATTCTACTATAGGTGTCTTTACCTCCTCTTCACGTTCCTCCTTCATCCAGGTACCTAACCTGCCTGGGCTATTTCCTGTCTTCTTTTTTTCCTCCCTCCCCCTCTCTTTTTCCCTTCCTTTTCTCCTGCTTCCCTCTCTACCTTTCTCCTTGTCGCTAATTCATTCATCAAATATTAGTGTGTGCCAGACTCTTTACTAAGTGCTCAGGATGTATTGAATTCCTTTGGGCTTGCAAGGAAGCTCAAGCTTTTGGAAATGACATGTTAATTTCCCCCCTTGCTAGGAGTTGGCCCCTTCAAAACATACCTGTAGGCCTAGCCCACAAAGTATGCTCCTAAAAATCAGCTGTCCTCCTTTCCTCTGTGGGTAATTAGCAGATCTCTGAAAATATGTAAAACTTGTGAAGGCCGTGATTCAGGCCAGTTTCCTAACTCTTCACCCCATTTTTAAGTCTTCACTCTTTGTTTCAGGCCAAACTTTCATGGAAATTTGGAGTATGTTTGCAATAATAAAACCCTCAGCCCTGCGCTAATTTGATTTTCCCTATCATTATTTGGTGTGGATACAGCATAAAACATGAGCATTACCATTTTGTCTTCTCGCCACATAATTTAATATCATTTTCTCCATATAAGCAGCCTTTCAAGGTGTCTTTAAATCTTTCATTTATGGAAGTATAACACACAGAGAAGGGTATCAATCATAAATGTATAGCTTAACAAACTATCACAAAGAAAATACATAGATCTAGAAATAAAACATTATCAGTGACTCAGAAGCCTTTCTTGTGCCCCTCTTAATCACCCCCAGCCAAAGGTATTATCATAACTTTTAACCCTACAGATTGGTTTTGTCTATTTTTGAACTTTATACGGTGGGCTAACACATTGTGGCTCTATTTGTTCAGCAAAATGTTTGTGAAATTGATTATCTTGAGTGATATAGTTTATCATTGGATGGTATGATTACCTGACAGTTTCTAGATATCCTCTGTAATATTGAATTTCAGTCTCGGGCTATTATAAGTAACAGTGCCGTGAGCTTCATTGCATGTGTGTTGGAATCATGTATTTTTATTGGGTACATACTTAGGAGTGGGATTTGAGGTCATTATATACAATAAGCATTTGTTTATCTCTAGTAGGAAATGGCAAGCATTTTTCCAACCTTCTCTGCAAGTTTACATTTATGCTAGAAGCAGGATATGATAATTCTTTTGGCTTTACATCTGTGCCACCACTTGGTTCTGTCAGTCTTTTTAATTGTTTCTATTTTAGTGAGTATTGCAGTGGTATTTTGGCTTTAATCTGCATTTTATTAATTACTAATGAAGCTGAGCACTCATTGATGGAGTTATTGGCCATTGGAATATTCTGTGAGATTGTTTAAATTTCTTGCCCATTTTCTACTGGGTTGTCTAGCTTTGTCTTACTGATTTGTAGAAATTGTTTTATATTCTGGGTATAACACCTTACTTACCTGTGTTGCATATTCTGTTCTGTGGATTATCTTTTCATTGTCTTAAGAGTATTTGCTTGCTTGCTTTTAAAATAAATGGAATTTATTAACTTTGATGCAGTCAGATTTCTCAGTATTTTTCGCATGCTGTATAGGAAATCCTGACTTAGGCAGAATGCAATTTAGTTTTTCCTAACTTCCTTGGACATTGGTGAGAGCAAGTTTACAATGTTAGTTCCTCATATCAATTACTAGGTTAATTATTTTAAATAGTCATTTGGCTTACAAAAAGAATGTTGAAATAGACTATGTTCCCTTTACTCCTATTCTGCATGTTTTAAAAAAATTTTAAGCAGTCTTTCTAAATATTTTTCCATATAGCCATTTGAAACTAGTATCTCTTATATTGGTTAGTGCTTGTAAAGGAAACTCTGACTCTTGCAAAGCAGTTTTTGTGTTTCCATTAAGCATTAAGTGGCATAGAGATAAAAGAAGGTAGGTTTCCTTAACTCTGAATTGGATTCCATGCTCTTTTGCATTGAGGACAAAACCATAGATGGAGTAGGGAAAGATGAGTTTTTGATATTTGACATTATCTTATGTGCTGCTCCTTCTGGTTAATTTTTATTCAAGGTAATTTTAGTGACGTACATTATTTTTTTTTAACATCTTTATTATAGTTGCTTACAATGGTGTGTTAGTTTCTGCTGTTTAAGGAAGTGAATCAGCTATATGTATATATATATATACATATATATCCCTGTATACCCTCCCTCTTGTGTCACCCTCCTACCCTCCCTATCCCACCCCTGTAGGTGATCACAAAGTACTGAGCTGATCTCCCTGTGCTATGCGGCTGCTTCCCACTAGCTATCTATTTTACCTTTGGTAGTGTATATATGTCCATGCCACTCTCTCACTTCGTCTCAGCTTACCCTTTCCCCTCCCTGTGTCCTCAAGTCCATTCTGTATGTCTGTGTCTTTATTTGTGCCTGCCCCTAGGTTCGTCAGAACCTTTTTTTTTTTTTAGATTCCATATATATGTGTTAGCATATGGTATTTATTTTTCTCTTTCTGACTTACTTCACTCTGTATGACAGACTCTAGGTCCATTCACCTCACTACACATAACTCAATTTCATTTCTTTATATGGCTGAGTAATATTCCATTGTATCTGTGTGCCACATCTTCTTTATCCATTCATCTGTCGATGGACACTTAGGTTGCTTCCATGCCCTGGCTATTGTAAATAGTACTGCAATGAACTTTGTGGTACATGACTCTTTTTGAATTATGGTTATCTCAGGGTATATGCCCAGTAGTGGGATTGCTGGGTCAGATAGTAGTTCTATTTTTAGTTTTTTAAGGAATCTCCATACTGTTCTCCATAGTGGCTGTATCAGTTTACATTCCTACCAACAGTACAAGACGATTCCCTTTTCTCCACACATTCTCCAGCATTTATTGTTTGTAGATTTTTTTAATGATGGCCATTCTGACTGGTGTGAGGTGATACCTCATTGTAGTTTTGATTTGCATTTCTCTAATGATTAGTGATGTTGAGCATCCTTTCATGTGTTTGTTGGCAATCTGTATATCTTCTTTGGAGAAATGTCTATTTAGGTCTTCTGCCCATTTTTGGATTGGGTTGTTTGGTTTTTTGATATTGAGCTGCATGAGCTTCTTGTACATTTTGGAGATTAATCCTTTGTCAGTTGCTTTGTTTACAGATATTTTCTCCCATTCTGAGGGTTGTCTTTTCATCTTGTTTATGTTTTCCCTTGCTGTGCAAAAGGTTTAAGTTTCATTAGGTCCCATTTGTTTATTTTTGTTTTGATTTCCATTATTCTAGGAGGCAGGTCAAAAAGGATCTTTCTGTGATTTATGTCATAGAGTGTTCTGCCTATGTTTTCCTCTAAGAGTTTGATAGTGTCTGGCCTTACATTTAGGTCTTTAATCCATTTTGAGTTTATTTTTGTGTATGGCCTTTTCTCCATTGTATATTCTTGCCTCCTTTATCAAAGATAAGGTGCCCATATGTGCATGAGTTTATCTCTGGGCTCTGTATCCTGTTCCATTGATCTATGTTTCTGTTTTTGTGCCAGTACCATACTGTCTTGATTACTGTAGCTTTGTAGTATGGTCTGAAGTCAGGGAGCCTGATTCCTCTAGCTCCTTTTTTGTTTCTCAAGATTGCTTTGGCTATTCGGGGTCTTTTGTGTTTCCATACAAATTGTGAAATTTTTTGTTCTACTTCTGTGAAAATTGCCATTGGTAGTTTGATAGGGATTGCACTGAATCTGTAGATTGCTTTGGGTAGTATAGTCATTTTCACAATGCTGATTCTTCCAATCCAAGAACATGGTATATCTCTCCATCTGTTTGTATCATCTTTAATTTCTTTCATCAGTGTCTTATAGTTTTCTGCATACAGGTCTTTTGTCTCCTTAGGTAGGTTTATTCCTAGGTATTTTATTCTTTTTGTTGCAGTGGTAAGTGGGAGTGTTTCCTTAATTTCTCTTTCAGATGTTTCATCATTAGGGTATAGGATTGCAAGAGACTTCTGTGCATTAATTTTGTATCCTGCTACTTTACCAGTTTCATTCATTAGCTCTAGTAGTTTTCTGGTAGCATCTTTAGGAGTCTCTGTGTAGTATCATGTCATCTGCAAAGAGTGACAGTTTTACTTCTTCTTTTATGATTGGGATTCCTTTTACTTCTTTTTCTTCTCTGATTGCTGGGGCTAAAACTTCCAAAACAGTGTTGAATAATAGTGGTGAGAGTGGGCAACCTTGTCTTATTCCTGATCTTAGTGGAAATGGTTTCAGGTTTTCACCATTGAGAACAATGTTGGCTGTGGCTTTGTCATATATGGGCTTTATCATGTTGAGGTGGGGTCCCTCTATGCCTACTTTCTGGAGAGTTTTTGTCATAAATGGGTGTTGAATTTCATCAAAAGCTTTTTCTGCATCTATTGAGATGATCATACGGTTTTTATTCTTCAATTTGTTAATATGGTGTATCACATTGAATGATTTGCGTATATTGAAGAATCCTTGCATTCCTGGAATAAACCCCACTTGATGATGGTGTATGTTCCTTTTAATGTGCTGCTGGTTTCTGATTGCTAGTATTTTGTTGAGGATTTTTGCATCTATGTTCATCATGGTTTTCTTTTTTTGTGACATCTTTGTCTGGTTTTGGTATCAGGGTGTTGATGGCCTCGTAGAATGAGTTTGGGAGTGTTCCTCCCTCTGCTATATTTTGGAAGAGTTTAAGAAGGATAGGTGTTAGCTCTTCTCTAAACGTTTGTTAGAATTCGCCTGTGAAGCCATCTGGTCCTGGGCTTTTGTTGGAATATTTTTAATCACAGTTTCAATTTCACTGCTTGCGATTGGTCTGTTTATACTTTGTATTTCTTCCTGGTTCAGTCTCAGAAGGTTGTGCTTTTCTAAGAATTTGTCCATTTCTTCCAGCTTGTCCATTTTATGGGCATATAGTTGCTTGTAGTAGTCTCTCATGATCCTTTGTATTTCTGCAGTGAGTCACATACATGCTTTATGGCCTGTGGTTTCTGTTTCATTAATGGTTGAGACCAAGTGTATGCCATGAGATTGAGGGGTGGGGGTTAATGACCATGCTCAATTCTTTCTAGGTCCCAGCTGTAGTCATCAGTTTTAGAGAAACTCTCATGTTCGATAACCACTGGTGATTGTGTATTCAGGGGCTGATTTATCCCAAATAAAATCTTTGTAGATTGATCTAAAATCTTGGAATGCAAAAATCATAGAATGGAAGTTTTAAGAAGTTGTGGTCTATAACCTGTTCATCATTATCTCTACAATGGCTAGTCACATGGTAGGCGCTCAGTAAATGTTAGCTCAATGAAAGAAAGAATGAATGATATTCTAGCACTGCCTGTCCCATCCTTGATTCTTTAAATTCAGCATACCCACATGCCAGTTTTCTGATATTAGGAATGTAGCCCCAGAGAGCAACTTTTATTTTAAATATTGCTTCATATTTATCTTTAATGACATTCAACCCTGCCCTTGTTTCTATTTTCTCTGTTTCATAAACTCCTGGCTCTGTATTCCCAGTTTAAATATCAGCTCTGGGGTTGGCAACACATTTCAGTTCATATGTCAAATATAGCTGCCCACTGAAAGCTCTAGCCAGCACCCTGATTTTATGGCCTCAGTGAAAGCTTCCCACTTCCAGAACTGGCCCTTTAGAAGTTCACAGATTGAGTCAACGACTGGCAATCTATTAAAGAAGGGGGAGCAAGTTAAGAATTATACAAGGTATAGCCTACCTTCAGATAAAAATAGCCTGAATCACTGGCTCCACCTAATAACAATGTGACCTTCCTTCAAATTATTTAATCTCTCTGAGCCTCAGGTTCTTCACTTCTGAAATCAGGATAATAATTACCTCCCTCACACAGAAGCTTTGAACATGAAATGAGATAATGCAGGTTATGGTCCTGGCAGGAAGGCAGCTGCCATTAATATTGCTCTTGTCACTTTTGTAATTCTTATTGGCCTCATTGGTGCTATTAGTCATCTGCACCAGGGAATTTCTCCTGGCATGTGAGTGAACTTTGAAGACCCAGTTACAGAGAAGAAGGTTGCTTGGGGGGATGGATTAGAAAAAAGGAAGCTGGTAAACTTCACAGATACTCACACCAAGCTACAGTGACTAAATGAATTGTCTTTCTTCGCTTGAAGGAGATTCTG
Source organism: Lipotes vexillifer (assembly GCF_000442215.2). Lineage (NCBI taxonomy): Eukaryota > Metazoa > Chordata > Mammalia > Artiodactyla > Lipotidae > Lipotes > Lipotes vexillifer. The sequence goes on from NW_006772104.1 coordinate 651,819, forward strand.
TCAGAAGAACCACTGTTAGTCATGTGGAATCAGCCTGGTCTCTGCTTTCTGAATCCTAACATTTTGGCATTCTTTTTTTCTCCTTCAGTATTCATTGTTAGTCACCAGAAACTTCCTTTGTGGCTACATTACCCTGCAGTGAAAGAAATGATTAATTAGATCACAGCTTATCTGGTATTCACTATATCACAGCCTGGCAGTCTCTCTGATATGGGGAGGCGGGCTACACTTTTGGATAAGCCGTAGGTGCTACCAACATGCCATTGGGAAAACATTTCCAAATACTTCCTGACGGTGCTTCCATTCATCTGTTTGAACTTGATTTCCATGAGTTTTGTTTTCTGAAGAGAAAGTATTGAGGTAGGAATAGTACCCTCTTAGAGTCTGTGTTTCTCAAACACAGATCTCCTGCCTCAGGGTCATTTGGGATATGAGTAAAACAAACAAATCCTAGGCTATGCTCCAGTCTTCCTGTTTTTGTTCTCTGCAATGGGAGCACCTGCATTTTTAGCAAACACCTATGTGATTCTGCTGCACATTAAATTTGAGAACCACAGCCTTAACCCCTGATGATAGTAAATAAAGTTTTGTGTGTTGAGAGGATTTTGTGAGAGCAGAATAGGCAGTTCACCGCATGAAATATTAATATTTTTCTTAATATATCTTTATGAACCAGAAAAGTATAAATTCTTTAATTTTTATTGGAGCAGAGTTGATTTACAATGTTGTGTTAGTTTCAGGTGTACAGCAAAGTGAATCTGTTATACACATACATATATCCACTCTTTTTTTTTTTTTGGCTGCGTTGGTTCTTCGTTGCTGTGCAGTCTTTCTCTAGTTGTGGCGAGCAGGGGCTACTCTTCATTGCGGTGCACGGGCTCCTCATTGTGGTGGCTTCTCTTGTTGGGGAGCATGGGCTCTAGGCACACAGGCTTCAGTAGTTGTGGCTCGCGGGCTCTAGAGCGCAGGCTCAGTAGTTGTGGCGCACGGGCTTAGTTGCTCCGTGGCATGTGGGATCTTCCTGGACCAAGGATCGAACCTGTGTCCCCTGCATTGGCAGGCGGACTCTCAGCCACTGTGCCACCAGGGAAGTCCCATATCCACTCTTTTTTAGACTCTTTTCCCATATAAGTCATTACAGAGTATTGAGTAGAGTTCCCTGTGCTATACAGTAGGTCCTTATTAGTTATCTGTTTTACATATAATAGTGTGTATGTAGTGAGTGCCTCCTCAAAGTAATATGAACTTCCAGTGAGACCTAAGTATGAATGGCATAAATAAATTATCTACCCGAAGACACAATTTTAACAAATACCTCCACCTCACACTGACATCCTACTAGTTTCAGTTACTGTGTATATTGTGGAATTTGTATCTTAGAGACCTTAAAAACCCACCTGCATAGCTCGTTGAATTCAAAGATTCAGATTCAGATAGTCCAATGAGGGGACTCCAAACATGCCCTAAAGAAAATCCCAGTGAGTCATCCTCAGTTGACACTTAGAAAAGGGAGTAGTGAAATGCTACTTTACGATGAGTCTATGGTGTGTCTATTTGGGTCTGTTTTGTTTTGTTTTGTTCTGTTTTTTTTTTTTTTTTTCATTTTAAATTTAGTGGCAAATACATCATAATACTTTTTATCCGTAAGCTGTACTTTCTCTTCTAATATCTCTCCTATGGAATCCCAAACAACAAGGCAAAGAGCTGAGTGTGTACTCATGGTAGCATGTATCACTGATTTAGAGTTTAAAAGCATTTCCCACAAGACCTATAGGCATATTATCATGGAAGCATTTATTAAGCCTGTTCAAGCAGTACAAAACTATGACTACAGTCTAAGTGAATTATTTTCACAGGTAAATTGAAGCTGAATCTTCTGGTACACTAAAGATGCTATGTTGAAGTTTTATCCTATATTTTTGTCTTTTTTGAATCTCGACTGGTTTAGTGTAGTTACTTGTAGAACTGATGGTGTGAAATGTCTGAGGAAGTGCTTGTGGACAGGTCGAGTTCCATACTAGTAAGTTGGACTTTACTCATCAGCTCTGCTTAATTCTACAGTCATCACAGAATATTTTATTACAGCAAAGACAGTAGACGTCAAGGAAGGGGAGAGAGGACTCATTACACAGGGCCATTACTTGGCTTAAGGTCCCAACATGACAGATAAACTTCATGTCATGTAGGTTTGGGGTGAATACTCATGGGTCTATAACGTACATGGTAATGGGCACTTGGTTTTCACTATGGGCAATTTAGGAGGCCTGACTGATGTAGTCATTATCCAGGACATGATTTGATGCTGTTCAGTCATCTCCACAGTGTCGTGATAGCTGTTGAAGGAGTTTCTCACTTCCTCTGAATCAACCATTCTTAGGTGCATTCTCATTGTCCCTATATTGCCTCGTTCTGCATTCTTTGTTTCTCTGCTTTTGCATTGGTTCCCCTTTCCTTCCCAAAGCCCTGCCTAAATGTATCATTAGCTTTAATTCCTAAGTATTTGTCTTCTGAGCTATGAGGGTTCTGTTCACTCTGGGCCAACAACTACTTATTGAGTGGCTACTATGTGCCAGACTCAGGAGCTCTAAGGGAATAAGCAGCATAGCTTCTGTTCTCATGGGGATTACTTCAATTTAAAGTAAACTAATATCTTTCAGTTAGGAGTAAATTCTGAGGATCTAGTGTACAACATGGTGGCTATAGCTAATAACTGTTTTATATGCTTGAAATTTGCTAAAAGTAGATCTTAAACTTACAAAAAAAGGTAACATTGTGACATGATGGATATGTTAATTTGTGGGAATCATTTCACATTGTATACATATATCAAATCATCATATTGTACACTCAAATATGTTACAGTTTTGTCAATTATACCTCAATAAAGCTGGAAAAAAGTAAAAAACTGTGATTAAAATTATAATTGGTGTTTTACTAAGGAAGTAAAGGAGGCTCTGAAAGCTTATAACAAGGGGCTTTATCTAGACTAAGGAAGTGAAAGATGTGGTTCTGGAAAGAATGATGGATCATCTGAGACCTGAAACTTGACAAGGAGTTAACTTGGGCATGGAGGGACCTATGGTAATAGTCCAGCAGAGGGAACAGAGCATGGAATTGCACACAATTAAGTCCAGGGTGGCTGAAAAGCAAATAGTACAAAGTATAATAGAGAGTATCCTGGGATGAGTCTAGGTGGTAGGGAGGGGAGAGCTCTCAAGGCTTAAACTTTATGAAAGATGCTGAGATTTATCTTATGGGGGCAGAGAAGCCACTGAAGTGTTTTAAGCATGAGGACTTTGTCACAGAACCTACCTCTTCCTCCTATATATAAAATAAACTTCAGTGTATCTCAGAACAAAAGAAGATTTGGAAGTCTTAATTCTATGTATCATGCTATTAACTGGCAGTTGGGGGATGGGATCTGGTAGGAGAGAGATACCTTATTTTTATTTTAGGTGCTTGTCTATCATTCAAATATATGTTACCTTTGTATCAAGAATTTTTTTTAAAGTCAAGTTGAAGAGACAGTAAAGCATCATGACCAAAAATGTCAAGAAAGGGACCAAGAAGTTAAATAGAATTTACAGAGAGAAAACTTGCTCCCAAAAGTTTCCTTTGACACCTAAATAAGAAAACAAAAAAAGCTAGACTGTATTCTTCCAATGAGCCTTCTCCCTTTGGCATGTTTTGACACTCACAGTTATTTTTGTGCTGTCAAGGACAAGGACTTAGGCAGAGCTCTTGAGTCTGCTGCATTCTTGAGAATATACCTTTCGTTGTTATTTCGAAGACAACATTTTTCCGCAGGCAAAAACATCTCTGAAATGATTGTGAGTCAATAGGAAAATATGATTTTCTTTACAGAAATTCTGGTTTTCCCAAGTCTGTCAGGTTACCTAGGCTTTAAAGCTAATTTGCAAAAAAAAAAATGAACACATCTCCTCTGTATCTATCTTATACGGCGGCTGTGTTAGTCAGGTTTCTGTTGCTGTAATGCTGTGTAAAAAGGAATCCTGTGACTCCCAGTTTCTGACAACTGTAAACATTTATTTACAGGCTCATGTGTTTGCAGTTAGTTGTGATTCAGCTAGACTGATGAAAATAGTTTGGCTAGGCTCTATTTCAGTCTTTGTGTCAGGTTCAGATTGGCTTTATGTGTCTTCGTTCTGAGACTCAGGAAAGATTAATGTCTGTCTGGCATATGCACTTCCTTTGGCAAAGGGCTGAAGCTCAAAAGGGCTGGTGGAATCTTGCAATGCATCTTAAGACCATGGCTTAAACCCCTGCCACTTCTGCCCACTGGTTAAAGCAAATGAAATAGCCAAGCTCAAAGTCATTAGGACAGAGATGCATACTCCACTTCCAATAAGGGGACTCTTCACCAAGTCATATGACAAAGGGCATGTACAATTCTATCACAGGGAGAAAGTGAGGCATTGGTAACGATAATCGAATTTACCTTGGTGGCTAAAGTATCATTAAAAAGAAGTTTCTATTGCCTTCTCCACCTAGATTTTCCCAGTGCACAAATTGCAACTCTTTAACAACCATGAAAATTTTTTAAAAGATTTGACTAATTGGAGAATTACCTTTACAGATATGGTAATGGAAAACCTAATGACAAATGATTAAACAGCAAAAGCTGTGCTAATCATTATCAAAGATACATTCCACTCACAAATTTTTTACCTAAATCATATGATCAAACAATACGATTTTTTGACTACATAATATCCACTTAAGAAAGAATGTTATTTCAGGGATAAAGACTATTTGTATGCTGTAAATCAGTTAGAATTGTAAAATCAGAAATGAATCATTTTCAGAAATGATATAACATCAGGAGCCTTGTTCAAGTCACAGGATTGTCATTTTTTGCTAATATACGTCTTTTTAACTTGATTGAGGTTAAGTTGGGATCTCTACAGAGTAATAAGTCAAGAGTGTTATTTTTGAATGGGCAAACATGGGCTAACTCTAGTAGTACTCAGTGAATTTACTCTCCAAATTCTCGTAAAGACACTGATACTGCTTTTAAAAATAGTACTAGGGGGGCTTCCCTGGTGGCCCAGTGGTTGCCAGTCCACCTGCCAATGCAGGGGACGCGGGTTCGTGCCCTGGTCCGGGAGGATCCCACATGCTGCGGAGCGGCTGGGCCCGTGAGCCATGGCCGCTGAGCCTGTGCATCCGGAGCCTGTGCTCCGCAACAGGAGAGGCCACAACAGTAAGAGGCCCGCGTAACAACCTAGATATGAAAAGAGCTGGGTAGAAGGACAACAGGATCTTGAGGAGGAATTTTAAGTTGTAATTCCAAGCTTTACTCACATTGTGCTGCATGGATTATTTTCTATGGAAAAAAAAAAAAAAAAAAAATAGTACCCGGGTAGTCAGGGCTAAGAGTCACCTTATGGGTTACGTGAGCTGAAAAAACAAAAGGAATTAAGTTCTGTTGGGTGTAGCTCACGTATCCCATTTCCCTAGACACTCTTTTATTGTACTTTGCAAATATATATATATGTATATAACCTGCAGTGACCCTCATTTATGTCCCAGGGATTTCAATTGTAATTTATAATTTGGTTTGCAAATTCAGCAGTCAGGTTAGAAGAGTGGGTACAAGCCAGACTAGGACTTAGCTAAGATTTGCAACTCTCTGGGTGTCAGGTACCTCCTATGTAAAGAGAGGATAATGATAGCACCTGGATCTCAGGGCTGTTAAGAGGATTAATAACATGAATGAATACTTACAACACACTTAGAAAAATGTCTGGCACACAGTGTTTCTTAATAAATAAATGCTTGTTAAATAATAAGTCTTACAGGTAGAGAGTCCTGATGGGTCCTGAGCGGGGGTTCCTGTTGTGCCCTTTACTTGCTGTAGTGGATTGAACTGTGTCCCCCCGACTCCTCACAAAAGATACCTTGAAGTCCTAACTCGTGGTACCTGTGAATGAGATCTTATTTGGAAATAGTCTTTGCAGGTGTAATCAAGTTAAGATGAGGTCATACTGGATTAGTGATATGCCCTATATCCAGTGACTCCAAGGGGACTGGTGTCCTTATAACGAGAGGATGATTGGAGTTAGACACACGCACTTGGAAGAAGTCCCTGTGAAGAGAGAGGAAGAAGTCTGAGTGTGGCAGCTACAAGCCAAGGAATGCCAGGGTTGGCTGGCAGCCACCAGAAGCCAGGAAGCAGCAAGAAGGAATCTTGCCCTAGATATTTCAGAGTGGGCATGGCCCTCCCAACAACTTGATTTCAGACTTCTAGCCTCCAGAACTGTGAGAGAATAAATTTCTGTTGTTATAAGCTACCCAGTTTGGGTTGATTTGTAACGACAACAATAGGGCCCGTACTTGAACGTATGAAACCTTAGTTTCCTCTCCTAAAAACGGCAGTGACACCAGTAGCTGTCGCATTGGGGTGGTGTAAGGTTTTGTTTGTAAAGTGCATAGCATAGAGACTGGCACATAGGTAATATTCATTACAGGCGAGGCTTTGTTGTCCCCGCCCTCCTGTTCCTCCTCGTCATCATCAATCAGTGGTAGTTGACTTCTCCCAGATTTTTCTCTGATAGTCAATCTTTTTTTTTTTTTGCGGTACGCGGGCCTCTCGCTGTTGTGGCCTGTCCGGTTGCGGAGCACAGGCTCCGGACGCGCAGGCTCAGCGGCCATGGCTCACGGGCCCAGCCACTCCGCGGCATGTGGGATCCTCCCGGACAGGGGCACGAACCTGCGTCCCCTGCATCGGCAGGCAGACTCTCAACCACTGCGCCACCAGGGAAGCCCCTCTGATAGTCAGTCTTTAAGTACAGCCATTTAATTTCCTATAAATCTGTTAAAAGTGGATGTGTCCCCTCTGTGCCATCTATGTCTGGGTCCTGATGCGCGTCTCTTAATGGCAGAGGAGGCTAAGTGTGTGTTTGAAGGGGTTGGGAAGATAGTCAGAAATAACCCACAGCATTTAGAAATGTTCTTTCAGGCTTCAACTAAATTTGAGTTTATGCTGTAATATATGTGCATTTGCTTAAATATATATATACGGGAGCTCTGAATTACTATGTAGATTGCTTAATTTCCTTTTAAATCCTCAAAGGGAGAATTCAGGCCCTGGGAAGTTGTACCATAAGGCTTCTCGTTCCCATCTATTTTTTTTGGTGGTACGCGGGCCTCTCGCTGTTGTGGCCTGTCCGGTTGCGGAGCACAGGCTCCGGACGCGCAGGCTCAGCGGCCATGGCTCACGGGCCCAGCCACTCCGCGGCATGTGGGATCCTCCCGGACAGGGGCACGAACCTGCGTCCCCTGCATCGGCAGGCAGACTCTCAACCACTGCGCCACCAGGGAAGCCCCTCTGATAGTCAGTCTTTAAGTACAGCCATTTAATTTCCTATAAATCTGTTAAAAGTGGATGTGTCCCCTCTGTGCCATCTATGTCTGGGTCCTGATGCGCGTCTCTTAATGGCAGAGGAGGCTAAGTGTGTGTTTGAAGGGGTTGGGAAGATAGTCAGAAATAACCCACAGCATTTAGAAATGTTCTTTCAGGCTTCAACTAAATTTGAGTTTATGCTGTAATATATGTGCATTTGCTTAAATATATATATACGGGAGCTCTGAATTACTATGTAGATTGCTTAATTTCCTTTTAAATCCTCAAAGGGAGAATTCAGGCCCTGGGAAGTTGTACCATAAGGCTTCTCGTTCCCATCTACTCCCCCTACACCCCCAGTAAACTGCTGCAAGCTTCTGGCCTTATCAACATCCTAGTTTGATAATTAGAGTTTGAGAATTTCTATATAAGTATTTATGACCACATCTCTGCTGGAATTCCAGATTACAGCCTTTCCATTCCTAAACTTCAGTACCTCTAGGCCAATGGTTCTCAGTGAGGAGTGCTTAGATTCCCCAGGGGACATATGACAATGTCTAGAGGCATTTTTGGTTGTCATAGCTGAGGGTGCTACTGGTATCTAGTGCATAGAGGCCGTGGATGCTGTACAAGATCCTACAGTGCGTGAGATAGTCCCACACAGCAAAAATGATCTGGCTCAAGATGTCAACAGTGTAGAGGTTGAGAAACTCTACTCTAAGCTATGCCCAGAATGATACAGTTGTGTTTGGTTGTGTCAGCCATAGAGATTTCTACTTTTCACTAGGGTCATTACCATATATTTGATTTTTTTTCCCTCTGTCTCTTCATGCAAATCCATATCTTATGTGTTTGTGTATTCCCTTTATCTCCTAGCACCGGTCCTAGAAAACAGTAGGTTTCAGTAACTGTTTATGGATGCAGTCTACTGCTGTGAAAATGACCTGTGCCGGTGTCGCTTGGCCACTCACAGATAGAAAAATATTTCTCTGTTCTTATGCTTCAAATAACATCAGAAATGCATAGAATTTCAGAGGCAGCAGGGTTCTTAGAGGGTGGGTCGTACATCACAGATCTGAGGTTTGGGGGGAAAAAAATGATTCTGAACGAGGGTCAGGTGGAAACTGCTCAGGAATCAGGGAATTTGTTCTCCCCTTCCCATCTGTGTGTAAGCAGCTCCCACTGGGCCCAGACATTCCTCTGTCCTACATAACTTGTTATTTTCCCCTAAGCCTTCAAAAGGAGTTCAGTGGTAATAATATTCTCATATCAATGGATAGCTTGTGTTTAATTGATTGCTCTGTTCTCCAAGAAGCATTCTTGGCCTCCAGAAACACTCTCATCAGACCCCAAATCCTCAAGGTACTCTGAGCAGTGCAATAAAGCTGTCATCATATTACATTCAAACACCTTTTTGGTATATCTGCCTTTCTCTCTCTACACTGAACTCCTAATGGGCTTGTGTCTTACCTATCTTTATAAAATAAAGATTTTCCCCACCACCTGGAACGTGGTGGGTGATCAGTGCATGTTTGAATGGTTGAATGAATCTAGCAGTCAGTCAATGTATAAATCAATCAATTAATTTGGACGATACTTATGTGGGGTCTACATTTGTTCTGGGTCACCTGTTTCCCAGTGTACATTCAGCATTCTTTTGGTGGAGCAAATAAAGTTTCAGTCATTTTAAGGAAAAAATCAAGGGAGGATTATTGTTTGGGAAGTTTTCAAAGACCCAGCATGTAATGGCATATGGGGAGCAAAAATGATACTGTTACAGTTCTATCTGTCATTTCTCCTCTTCTTTTTGTTTTTCTATTTTACCTTTTATTTATAATTGGAACCAGGGGCTCGGACTGCTGTTGGCAGTCCTTCACTTCTCTGCCCATCTCACAGACTGGCTCTCTCAACCTAGTGGATAAGATGGTCACCCTCAGTCCCTGCTGAGTAACAATGCCCCATAACTTTAGAACTTTAGAATGATCCAGTGTGGGTCATTCACCAGCAACTGAGCCGGTCACGTTGGCCACAAGGATGGGATCATTTGATCAGAGCCAACCACAGGACCATCTCTCTGGCTGCGGGAAGGAGAGATAGCCCCAGCCAGTGGCATGGGACAAATTTCAGAGGAGGAAGAGGTATATCCTCACTAGGAGAAAGGGCAGAAAAAAGCTGCTGGACAAGAGAGCATAGTGGCTGCCCAGTATGTGAGATAGCCCATCACAGCTTCAACACGTGTCACTTCCCTGTTTTCTGCAAGGCCTAAAATCATGCTTTATAACCCAATAGTAATTGGTGAATATATATATAGCCACCAACTGAAGAAAATGTGTCGTAATTTACTATGTTAGGTGTTGCCAACATGCTGGTTTACTTAGGATGATTTGCCAGCATCGTGCATGAAAAATTCTCTAGCCCATAAATAGAACATTTATGCTCTGCTAAAATATGTCTTCCCCATCATGTTGTATTGCTTTTCTTAACAATAAGGTGGTGAAATGTCAGAGAACTGACTGTATAGGGTATGGAGTATATGCCTTTATCAGATCTCAGGGGTATCTCTTGGAATTACTTGGTTTTTTAACTGATATGTTTGATGACAACTCAATCAGGACAAGCTCCTCTGGGGTTCAGGAAATGGAATACTCGTGTATTCCAGCAGGCAACAATCGAAATTCAGGACGGTGGTGTCTCCATGTCAGTGGCAACATCTAATTATAAAGAAGGAAAGGTCACTTTTGTTGTTCTTGTTGGCAGGGTTGTTGGATTAAATCTAACTTTGTTGACAGGGACTACTCAAGATTATCCTACAGAAATGTGCGATCGGACAAGGCATGAATATATCTTTGTCAAAAGAGCAAGCAGGGGCTCTTTGTTTAAAAACATAACAAATATTGTACCTTTAGGCTGTGATGGTAAACTGGGTTCCAGATTCACTGGGGAAAGAAAATCATTTCCAAAGCTGAGATCTGTAAGTCCTAGAATGTGATTTTGCGTTCTGGGTTTAACTGTTCCTGAATATAGACGAATTGGCTGTTTCTGAGATGCACATTATCTGTAATTAAATATAATGTAACTCTGGTCCTACTAGAATGTTAGCTCAGTAGGTACAAAGATTGTTGTCTGTTTTGTTCAGTACTGCATCCTCAGGACATGGCCTGTAAAAGTGGTTCAGGGCTCAGTGAATGAAAGAATGAATTGTGGTTGATCTTTTAAAATGAAAATCTTGATATGTTACTTAATAATGTAGATTTAAATATTGGACGTACATATATTTCCTAGAACCATAGAATCATTCACAGCATGTATTCACTCAATGTATCAACACATATTTAATGAGTAACTGCTTCACTGTAGCATTGTACTCAGTTCTAGAAATTAAATAACGTAATTTCTGGATGTACTAATCATAACTCGATCAGAACCAAGCGACCAAGCCCCAATTCAGATTATCTTAAGTGAAGAAAAGGAGCTTTTGGGTTATGTTTTGGAAAGTCCAGAGGAGGAGAAATGACCTCAGGTATAGCTAGATCCAGAGGTCCTAATGATATGACCTAGATTCTGACTCTCTTTCTGTTTTTTATCTCTGCTTTCTTCTGGGTTGTGGTTAATTATTGGACAGGATCTCTTGGCCTAGTAGCAAAGATGGTGATAGGAAGGTCCATACTTAGATTGACTTTATAGTTAGTGATCCCAGAAAAATTAGTCTAGTCCCTCATCCCGTAGATCCATATGACTCTGATTGGCCCTCTTTTGTGACATTGCTCACCTCTGAACCAATAACTGTGGTCTGGAGGGAGGGAGGGAGGGATATTTTGATAGATCAGCCTGAATCACTGGGGCAGGAACAGTATAACTGGGACCAGCAGTCCATGGGACTCATATGGAATAGAAAAGAGGCAGATCCCCAAAGTAAAGACGAAGTAAAAGTAACAACCACAGATGTCTAGATGTCCACTGTATTCCTTCTAACAAGATTCCTGTGTAGAGTTTTAATTGATTTTGATGGTGAACTTTTGCACCTCCCTTATGAACAAACTGAAATTGTCAAGGCTGAAGTGATTTGCTCAAGGTCATCTGGTAAGTTAATGACCAATCTATGAGATAGCCAAGAGCTACAGTTTCCTAGTCTAGAGCCTATTCCCACTGTATCATTTGGCCTCCCAGGTACCCTATAAACCCACTTCCCTTTTTTCCCTTCTCTTCAAGCATAACTATTCCCATTTAGTAAATCATATCTTATTACAGAATTATAAAGTAGATTGGCCAATTGCAGTTCCACATACAGTATAAAACTGACCTTGTATGTAATGAGTTGGAATTCCATAACCTGGGAGTGCCCAAGAAAATGAACCATGACTTAATAGCACTGCAGTGCAAGGATTCTGTGTGGGAGGATTTCTTTTAACTTATTCTATAAGATATGGGTGCTTTTTAGACGTCACACTCTTTGTGAGATGATTTAAATCAGTTCAATAACAGGGGTTTGTGCTTTATGAGCTGAAACTCTTAGTCGATAAACCCAATGGAAATCATTGCAAGAAATGAGGCTCTGGCTGTGTTCATTTCACAGCCCCTCTTAACAGTCTGTGTTGTCCAGCCAGTATCCATGGCAATATTCTAGACTTTATCCTCAACGCTTTTATGAAGAGGTAAATGACTGTGAGGGAGTTTGGGGAATGGAAAAGAAAATAGGGTTGGGAGTCCATTGGGACTCTGTGACTCTAAGCAAGGCACATCGCCTCTGAGTCTCACTTTCTCCATCCAGAAAATGTGGATATTTAAAGCATACATGCTGGGCATCAGTATTTGGTAGCTAAATTCCTATCATCAGGTGAAGGTGAACTTAGAGATGGGAAAGTATCCCTAGATTATCTTTTCTTCAAACCACTGTGTATGTTTGTAATTGATGTCAGTTTCCGCAGAAATCAATTACAAGTGACATATAAATGATTACAAGCTGTGTACCAGAAAACCAGAATTACTGTTTACCTAAGGATGGATGAAAGGAAAAGAGTCATTAGTCATAAAATTTGTCCTCTTCACACTAATAAGAAAATATATTAGGTAGCAAAATACTAACATGGAGAAAGGGTACAAATTAAGTAAGGTACCGATTTTCTCTTCAGTTGAATTGAGCTTTTGGGAAACATGCAAAAGCATTCTGTGGTTACAATGCATTGGAATCCTTTGCAGTAGAAGTGAGACTATAGTCACACTGACACAGCAACCATGTGATTAAGGACACGGTCCAAAATTTCTTTATCATTCCACATGTCACAGGGAGATTGGAATGATTTTAAGTGTTGTCATTCTTTGTATTGTGTTTTAGTTTTAAACCACAGATTTACACATAAACAACCAGCAGTCTTTGGTGAGTAGTAAAAAGACTGGGGGTAGATTTTAAAATAGGTCTATCATTATTACATAAGAAAGATATACTATGTGTTTATTAAGGGAGGAGGATAATGGCTGATTTGAATTTACTTGCCTATCGTTGTAGAGAAGATGACACTGTCTCAGAAAAGGAAGAATATGTAATACAACAACCAGTGACAAGCAGGTAATAGCTAGTTGACAGCCTTAAAATGAAATAAATACTATGTTTTTTTCTCTTTAATATGTCTCTGATTTGTCGTAAAATATTAGCAATTATGCATTGATATTAAATTATTCATTTTATAAAAAATATGACAATTTATAAACTATATCATTCAGGACTCTTTCAGTTGCAGATTAAAAGAAAATTGGCTTAAACTGGCTTAAGCAGAAAAAGGATTTATTGACTCATATATATAAAAAAAAAATGATACCAGGGCTTCAGGCATGGTTGGATCCAGTTGTTCAATGTCACCATGAATCATACTCCATCTCTGAGCTCTGCTGTCCTTTCAGTCAGTCTCGCTGTCTGGTGAGGTATTTCTGTGTGAACACAAGAGAGCTATCCTCGGCTCCTAATTTACATTCTATCACCCTAATTACCCTGAGTCCAAGAGAACTTCTATTTTTCAATTCATTCCGACCAAAGTGATGGTGTTGTATCCCATTGAACCAAGCTGGGCCGTGTGTCTATACCTGAACCAGTTACTGTAGTTTGGAGAATGAATTATGCTGATTGGCCAGACCTAAGTCACATGACTTCCACAGAAGCTGGGGTCAGTCACACACAAGCCATAGTGGCAAAGTGTGGAGATGACTTTCCCCCTCAAAGTGATAGGGATGATTTTTCCAAGAAGGTAGGCTAGTTTAACATCAATAAAATCCAGATATTGTATGTATGTAATATGTAGTAAACTAAAAGGTTTGAGGTCAAGGTTAATACCAAGTTGCCTGGTAAGGACTACACTGAGTGTTACCAAACTGTATGATGGATGATTTTTAGAAAATAGGCATTGGTCAGCCCCAAATTAACAAAAATGAGGAGACTGCCTTCTATTGAATGATAAAGAGTGAACTCTTGGTAACCAAGATCCCTACATTCACTATTGTCTGAAATTTTCCTATTCTTTTTTTTTTTTTTTGCGGTACGCGGGCCTCTCACTGTTGTGGCCTCTCCCGTTGCGGAGCACAGGCTCCGGACGCGCAAGCCCAGCGGCCATGGCTCACGGGCCCAGCCGCTCCGCGGCATGTGGGATCCTCCCGGACCGGGACACGAACCCGCGTCCCCTGCATCGGCAGGCGGACTCTCAACCACTGCGCCACCAGGGAAGCCCTGAAATTTTCCTATTCTTGAGCAGGGCTTTAAGATCTAATGCATTATACTTTCTCTGTGTTTTCCAAAATAAATTATATTAAAATGTCACAGTTAATTAAAACTGATACTGTTTCCATAGACCATCAGAAAAATTCATAAAAGTGAAAAATATCACATGTTAAAGGTTTACCTGTGCAGTAGAATATCATATGACTGCTGGGATTGACTGTTTTTCCTGTTCCCTTGGTGAAGTGATAAACTTCACAGAATAGAGAGTGATCATAAACATGTCATGTCAGTTCTCAGGGCCACGCGCCAGACTTACTGAGTCAAAAATTCTGCGAGTGGGTCCCATCGTCTGTGTTTAATCAAGCCCTCCAACTGATTCTGCTGCACACTAAAGTTTAAGAACTACCAACTGATCATTGTCAAGAAATTTGTTCTCAAAAATTTTATAGCAATAAAGATTCCATTAAAATCTTTATTCTGATAGTATTAGCAGCAGCAGTAGCAGTTGTAGTAATTAATTACTAATCTCTTACTATATGTCAGATATTGTGCACATCTCATTTATAGAAGTTAGGTGCTCTCATTATTCCCATTTTACAGAAGAGGAAATTGAGGGGAAAGAATGAAGTGTTCATTAAGGTCACATAGCTAGTAAATAACATTTCCTTTTGTCATCCATCCCATTTATAATTTGTCACTTGGAAAGGTACTCTCCTCAGGAAGCAATAGAGCAATGGAGTAACAATAGACTCAAACTTTTTAGAGATAGAAATGTCCTTTACTGTTCTGCTTTATATCCACTTGAATGTAAACCTTGTCCATTTTTATTTTTAGTTACACGGGAAAAGAGAAGGTAGAGCTATTTTTAAACACTTTATATTTTCCATGGTAAGATGCAGTATGCCAATCACTGCTGTGTGGGGGAAGCAGAGGTTGGGAGCTCTCCTTTCCATCTGTGTGTGACCTGAGCACCAGTACAAACTTTGTCATTTTCTTTCAGCAACATGCAGCATCAGCAGAGCCCACCATGGTTTTATAACATGAGGGCTCACTATGTTGATTGGATCAAAGGGTTATCCAAGTTCCCGTTCCTTTCAGCAAGGTGGTTACAGCAAGCAGAATCAGTGCTGTATATCCGGGCACAGCTTTTCTTTTGGCCCTAAGTCCTCTTCAGGGCGCATATTTCCAGAGAACCCTTTCTATGCAGGTTAGGGTCTTGCCAGATTTGAGGAAAGACCCGAATCCTCTCTGCACCACTGCCCTTTTGTCACCAGTTGGGAGAAACAAACAACTTGGATTCTTTTATTCAGGAAATGACATGCTCTTGAGCTGATGTAAGCCCCAGAAAAACTTCATTTTCTTTTTAAGAAGAAAGCAGTGTCACTTGTCCCTAAAGAATATCTTCACCTCCATCTTTTCAGTGTCCCAGGAAGCTCATCTCCCTAAAGAAAAAAGGACCGAGCCAGATCTCCTGGTTGCATGCACATGCCGATAGCCTGTGCTGCCCTCCCGTGCAAAAGTCCCTCCAAACTGTATGCCTTTGTGGTAGGCATAATTTTACGATGCCCCCCACCTAAGATCCTCACTCCTGGTGTGCATGCCCTGAAGGTAGAATCCCCTCCTCCTGAGTGTGGTGGGCTTTACTAATCAGGTAAGCCCTTTAGAAGAGGGTATAATGGTCAGAGACAGAAAAATCTGAGAAATTCAGAGCTGCTGAGATATGTATTCTATTTTTAAAAATACCATTTAATGAATAGGGCCGCATGGGAAGGACCTGAACGTGACCTCTGGGTGCTGAGGTCCCCAAACAAAAGCTCACCAAAAAAAAAAACCGGGAACTTTAGTCATACAACTGCAAGGAAGTGAATTGTGCCAGTAACTTGAGGGAGCTTAGAAGTACAACTTTGCTTGGTCAAGCTTCCAAATGAGGACACAGCCAGCGAATACCTTGATTTCATCTCTGTGAGACCCCGAGTAAAGGAGCCAACAGAAACGTGCCAGACTCCCAACACACAGAAACTGTGAGGTGATAAATGTGTGTTGTTTTAAACCGCTAAATTTGAGGTAATTTGTTACGCAGTGATAGAAAACTAATACAGCCTGGAATATGCTTAACCCTCTGTCTGGAATACATATTATGTAGCGGTAATTTCCAAGATTCTTACACAAAAATGAGATAATGTGGTTTTGTAGCAAATGGAATGCAATACAGAAATGTGATTCTCATAGACAATTAAGAGGGGCATATCACAGTATCCATTGTCCCCTCTTGCTTCTTAACCAGTTTACTCACCATTTCCCATTACACTATTATATTATACGTCTGTTCTCTGCAGCTTCGTTAGGTTTGCGATTTTCTG
The DNA here is from genome assembly GCF_000442215.2 of Lipotes vexillifer. NCBI lineage: Eukaryota > Metazoa > Chordata > Mammalia > Artiodactyla > Lipotidae > Lipotes > Lipotes vexillifer. The sequence goes on from NW_006772104.1 coordinate 668,248, forward strand.
GCTTCCAATGTGTTTAGACAATGATTCAAAGTTGCAGTAGCGTGTTTTGATTTTTTTTCATTGTTGAAACACTAGCATCCTATTAACAAATACTGTAGCATCCCAAAGACTTTTTCCTTGATATTGTTCATGTCTGTTGTGTTAGAGAACTTATTTTTTGTTTTATAGTACAGATACAGCCATAATAAAAAGTATAAAAGCCAACACAATTCATATATAATTTAATGTCTCAGACTGAAATTCAAAAATATGTAGTCCAAATCAAAAGACATGAAATCTATACAAGTTGAAATTGTAGGCCTAACTTTTAAGCTCATTAACCTCAGTTTTTAATTTTTTTCTTAAGCATAGTTAAGCATGATGTGAAAGCACCATACTCCATGACAAATCTATTTTTTTTTTTGTTTTTGCTGCCCTGTATTTGTAATGAGCTTGTGTTTGAGAGAAAAGGAAAGGGAGAAAATAATTGGAACTATTTTTCCTATTACCACCAAGTCTGATTTCTGAAGGTTTTTCTATTATTTAACACTTTCCATTTGTTTTGCCTGAGAAGTGTGATTCAGTTATCAGAACCTGAAGAAACTGATTCTAACTTAGAAGGTTTCATCACAAACATCTCAACTCAAGTCGGGAAAACTGAGCTTGTCACAAGGCCTATTTCTTCGGGTCTTTCCTCTAAAATGAAAGTCTGCCTAAAAAGATGTCAACTCGGGACCATCCTGAGAGTCCAGGTATTACCACCATGATCATCAATGTTAATACACATTAATTAGGCACTTCTGTGATCAGGGGCTTTGCTAGATGCTCATCCATTAGTGAAATCTAATGGGTGTTGTCTTGGGATTTGCTCCCCAGGTGGTCATATCCTGTGGGATAACCATCCTATGGGATGGTTCAGAGGCTGAACCATCTTGAAGTTCCAGTGTGCCACCTCCGTCTACACTTTGAATTGGCATAATGCAGGGAGCCAGTTTTGATGTCCACCATACACTGTCTCAGCTTCCCAGGTCTGACCAGGACTATAAATACTTAAAAGTTTTCTTCCCTACCCTTGAACCCGTTCTTCCCCAGTCCCATTTGGGTAGCCACCCTGCTGTCACTGCTGTTTAATGCAGCAGCTGCTGCTAGTTACCATTTTTGTAATATTTACTGTGTTTCAGACACTCTTTTGGTAGTGTATTGGTCAGCTATTGCTGTGTAATAATTCACCCTGAAACTTACAGCTACAGCAACAACAAACATTTATTATCTCACACAGTTACTCTGAGTCAACAATCCAGGGCTGGTTTAGCAGATGCTTCCAGCTCAGGGTGTCTGATGAGGTGGCTTTGGGGCTGTAGTCTTCTGAAGGCTTGATGCGTGCTGGAGAAGCCAACTCTAAGTTAACCCACACACCTGATGGGCAAATTGATGTTGGTTACTACAAAAAGGCTTTAGTTCCTTACTGCTAAGATCTCTCCACGGAGCTGCTAAAGTCTCTTCCCAGAGTGGGAGTTAGCTTCCCTCAAAGCATGTGATCCAAGGGAAAGCAAGGCAGTCATAGCTCTATGTTTTGTAACCTAGCCTTGAAAGTCATGCACCACCCTTTCTATAATATCTTACTGGTTATGTAGGTTAGCTCTACTAAGTGCAGGAGAGAACTACACAAGGGCAAGAATACCAGGTGACGTAAATCACTGGGGCCATCTTTTTTTGTTTGTTTGTGTTTTTTTTTTTTTTCTTGTAGTTGATTTCTAATCTCACAGTACTGTGGTCAGAAAATATACTTGATATAATTTCATTTTCCTTAAATTTACCAAGGCTTGTTTTGTGACATAGCATGTGATCTATCATGGAGGTTATTCCATGTTATATAGGTCTTAAGTTCATCTGATCTAATATGTCATTTAAGGCCAGTATTCCCTTACTGATTTTCTCTCTGACTGATCTGTCCATTGATGTAAGTGGGTTGTTAAAGTTCTCTACTATTATTGTGTTATTGTCAATTTCTCCCTTAATGTCTGTTAATGTTTGCTTTATGTATTTAGGTGCTCCTATGTTGGGTGCATATCATATTTTCAATTGTTATATCTTCCTCTTTGATTGATCCCTTGATAATTATATAATGTCCTTCTTTGTCTCCTCTAGCAGCTTTATTTATTTACTTATTTATTTTTTAACATCTTTATTGGAGTATAATTGTTTTATATTGTTGTGTCACTGGGACCATCTTGAAAGAGGACTACCAGATGTAGGTACCTCATACAATTTTTTTGCTTACAAAGTATATTTTGTATGTGCTTTTCTCAACTATTAGATAATTTTTCTGGTGTGACGGATGTACTTAAGAGAGCAGATTCTGAACATATTAATCAATGCCTTCACTTTCACGATCCTAATACCTGAATCTGTCTGAATCTGGATATTTGAAAATAATTACTGAAAGTTGACTGTCTGTCACCATTCTAGGCACCAGAGATACTCTGATGATTGAGGTAGGCAGGGCACTAAGCCCTCATGGAACTTATAATCTAGGGGAGAGAGAGACTCTAAACAAGTAAATAGATGTTATGACGAGCATCATAACGAAGAGGAATGAGTGCTGAAACAGAAAATAACTGAGAAGTGGAGGTTACAAAAACAAAAACAAAAAGTGGAGGTTACTTAAGATAGGGTAGCTACAGATGAATAGATAACATTTAACCCTAGACCAAAAGCATGATTATGAAAACTATGATAGGAAAATGGGCAATTCTGGGTTGGGGAGCAGGGTCAAGTCAGATGAACGGGCTCAGGCGTGCACCTTTAGGGAAAAAGCTTGGCCTGTTCAAGAGCTGAAAAATACCTGTGTGGCTGAAGCACGCTGAATGGAGGGGAGGGGAATGCGAGATAAGACTGGAGAAAAGGACCAGATCACACAGGGTGCTATGGGTCACTGCTAAATGCAAGGAGAGCCCTTGAGAAGTTTTAGTAGAGAAGCAATGGGATGTGCTTTATATTTTGGGTTGATCAGCCTTGCCACTACGTAGCAAACAGATGGTCAGTTGCAGCTGCTTGCTTCTTCCTCTTTTTGTCTTCTTATAGGTCCATGTGTCTTTAGCTTTAGAACAAGGCATGTTCACCTTGCAATGTGCAATGGCTCTTTTTTCCTCCTACTAGTAGAATATTGTTAAAACCATAAACACTTTTGAAAAATCAATCACTAAATGAGGCTAGCCAAAGTGAGAAGTTGAGGCAATGGTGGGGAGGTTGGAGAAGAGACAGTTGCTATGGAGATACTCACCCCTTACCCAGGTAAGCATCTTCGCTTGGTTCTTCATGTGTACACTCAACCCTGTGGTTGATCAGACACTGAGCTGCTAGATGGGATTACAGCACACCCTCCCAGCCAGAGGGGGAGCTGTCATCTTTAGAAGCTCTCAGGATAGTCCACACTCTCCCTTAGTAACATTCCTCAGGGTGCACCATCCTCAAGTTGCAAATGGTGACATATATAAAAATATTTTAGGCTGAGAAAAAGTATAATATGAACCTAGTGATATTACCAGTTACTCTACAGTTCAACAGAAATTGGTACTGTAGTTGATTCTGTTGGGTGATAAAACCAGTTTTAGCACTTGGCTGCCAGTAAAAAAGAAACCAACTCCAGTTAATACATGTAGAAAATGAATTTACTGGATGACGACCAGGAGACCTGGGAAATTGAAGAGAATGTTGGAAATAGAACTTTGAGGAAAAAAAAAAACCAAAAACATAAACCAGAAATCATCATCTGTTCATGAACTAAGATGTAGCATCTGGTTTAGTGTCTTCAAATTGCCAGTTCTGGAATGAATGGACTCCACCATTTTTTGTTGTTGTTGTTGTTTTCCCTTTTTGCATCATTATTCTTCATATTAAAAATCTTAAGAGAGAGCTTATTTAGCTTGGCAGTATGTAGTCTGGAGATGTAATATTTCAGAAGGAAATCAGGGTGCTGTTACCAGGAGTGAAACTTTACTTTCCCTTCTACTCCCAGACCCCTAAGGTTCAGGAGGTAGGGTATTGGGTGTGTGAAAGATATTAAATCTTAGGGAAAATGTCATTAAGGCTGTAGATTCTATCACTCCAGCCAAGAAGACACCCAACTTACGTACTCAAGGTAATTTGATCAGTAAACTATAAAAAGTCACATGCCACGTCTTTCTGTTTAATAAACCTCCAATTTAGGAATTATACCCACAGTAAATGCTTGAGACCAGAGGGTGTTCCCAGCTTAAATCTTCTTAGCATTGGAGCCACTCAAAAAGTTCTACTTAAATCCTGTAGAGCCTTTAGCACATTCTTCCAATATCGAGTCAATTCAGCTTTGACTTTAATAAAATTCTGTTTGACTTTTGCCTATCTTAACCTCAGATGGGTATTTCTATATAAAAAACATGACTGTCTAAGGAAGAGTTAACTTCAAAGTAGAAAATATTGTTCCTAGTATCAGCTACATATGTATCTACTGTGCCATACCATTGAGTTGTATTGAAGATATTTCTAAATTGATTCTGACTATCCCAGTCAGACACATTAGGATTGATTTCTTGGATTAACTTGTTAAAAAGAATAGATCAGCTAGGCTATTGGTCTTGTCTTTGACATACATTGACAACTCAGCATTCAACATGGTGCTGGTGCTTTTGTCTGCTTTCTCATTCCTTCTGGTTATTTGTAGAATACAATCGTTTCCTTAACCTGCCAAGCATTCTTGGAACAATATAGCTTACTTATAAATCCAATCAGGAATTAAGCTCTATGTATAAAAGTTGTGGTGCTTTGTGGGAAAGGTAACACATTTTGGGTGGTCTTCCAAAATTCTCCCGCTCAGTTCCTTAGGTGCTGTGAGATCTTTCCCTTTGCAAAAAAAACTTGGCATCATTAAAGTTCTAGCCTTCTAACTACATGATCTCCACTGGTTAGAACAGAGTGCTTCAGAGTACAGGCTCGGGGTTCAGAGAGACCAGAATTCAAATCCTTAAGCCACTTCTTTGTCAAGTTACTTAATTTCTCTGGTCTTCTGTTTCCTTGCTTTCAAGTAAGTATAGTAATGATAACTGAAGTTAAGTAATGTTATGTAAGTTAAGTTTTTGTTACTGTCTACCACACAGTAAGAGATCAGAAAGTGTTTTAAGTTATCAGCAGCCGGTTCAGTTTGCCCTTACGAATTGCTTCACAAGATGTTCCCAGTCTCCTCTTATACCAACAGTCTTTGGTTATTTATTGTACTCATGAGAATCTATTGCCCCAGCCTTTTAAATAATAAATGCCAGATGTTTTCTTTTGATGGTAGTAAGGAAAGAGAGACCCCAGGGAGCAAGTGGGGACTTTGCTACAATCTTAAACTCATGTCATAACAAGGAAGAAAGTATAAGTTTTGCTTAGAGGCTGTATATACTGTTGCTGATCTGTGAAATGAAGGGCACTCAGATTTCTGCATTATGTAATCATAGCAATGTAAAGCTTCATAAAACTACTTTAAATTCAGTGATGCATCATTCATCTAGTGTGCCAAGGAGGTTTCATTATGAGTTAGTGTCGTTATAACTGAAATCAAAACTTAAGGTAATGTGTATGCCTAAGAGGAATAACAATAATAACAAAAACAAAACAACAACAATAATAAATAGATTGTACTCAATGGCCCCAGAGTAATTTCCATGGATTATCTCATTTAATATTCACACTAAGCAACATGGTTCTCAAAAGACATAAAAATACGCTAAGAAGGTCTGATCCTCAATTCCTACCATCTGAGTTGAAATTAAGGCTATGTAGTGTCAGCCCAGTTATTCTTCACATTCCATATTTGCCATCTGGAAAAAGGGATATAATTCTTGAAAAATGGAGGTGACACTGGGTTTAATGAAAAGTTTTTAGATAAAGCACCCAAAAGCATGATCCACGGGAAAATATATTGATAAGCTAGGGTTTATTAAAATTAAAGCTCTGCTCTGTGAAAGACTTGGAGAATGGAAACAGAAACCACAGACTGAGAGAAAATATGTGCAAAACAAATATCCAATTAAGCAAGCCATTAGAACAGCTGAAATTCTAAAAAACGACGACAGCAACTGTTGGCAAGTATGTGGAGCAATGGGAATTCTCTTTTTTACTGCTGGTGGAATTGAAAAGTGGTCCAGCCACTTTGGGAGACAGTTTGGCAGTTTCTTACAAAGCTAAGTGTTGTCTTACCATATGACCCAGCAATCATGCCCCTAGGTATATACACAACTGATGTGAAAGTTATGTCCACACTAAAACCTGCACATAAATGTTTATAGCAGATTTATTCATAACCACTCCAAACTGGCAGCAACCAAGATGTCCTTCAACAGGTGAATGTATAAACAAAACTGGTATGCTGTAGCACAAAAGCCATAGCCATAAAAAGAAATGAGCTATCAAGCCACGAAAAGATAGGGAGAAAACTTAAGTGCGTATTGCTACGTGAAAGAAGCTAGTCTGAAAAGGTTATAGGCATGATTCCAACTATATGACATTCAGAAAAAGTAATGCTTTCAAGACAGTAAACAGATCAGTGGTTGCCAGGGACTGAGGAGGGACCAGGGTTGAACAGGTAAACTATTCTGTATGATACAGTAAATTGTGGATACGTGACATTATGCATTTGTCAAAACCCACTGAAATTTACAAAACAGAGTAAACCTTAATGTGTGCAGATATATGAAAGTCATTTGAGAGGTCAGGGCAATCCTGGATGACTGCAGAAGCGATTTAAAAAACTAATTATATTAAAATATATATCAATAAAATAGCCTCATTGAAAGGCATGGGGGAAACAACACTGACAAGTAATTTTGGGAATAAGTAAAGTTTGTAAAACACAAGGTAAAAAAAACTGTATATAAATACTGTACTCTAGTTGATAAAGATGTATCCACAAGAGTCTGGGTTAAATGTGTATATGCATGGGTATACGTGGTAAACACACATACATTTTCTTGCATTAGCGGTGAGCACATCTGATTCCAAGATCTTGGTTCCTAATACCACTATCTGATAAAAGGATCCGGGGATCTTTGAAGAAATGGCTAAATCAAGGACTGAGGCAGAAAATAAAAATAGTTGAACTTAGACCATCTCATAGTGCTAGAAAATGAGGAAGTGCATGAAAAAAGCAAACACCCCACACTAACGGAGTCAAAAAGGAACACAGGCACCAACTGAAGGAGCTCCCAATGACCAAAGCTGGAAAAAAAACTTGAGCAATAAAATAAAGTTGTAGTGAATTATAACTCAAAGTTTAAAATAAATATCCATGAGTCCACATTGATATAAACAAATGATGGACTACATAGACAAATGGAAGACGATAGACAAATCTACCATGTAGAAGAATTCCAAATAATTTATGCAGATACTCCACCTTCAAGGAGGTGGAGACATAACTCCCCACGTTTTAAGTGTGGGCTGTGCATAGTGGTTTCCTTCCAAAGTGAACAGCGTGGAAAAGGGGGCAGGGAAGAATAACTTGACAGTGGAGAAATAGGAGTAACATTACCTCAGCCAGGTGACCGAGGTTAACATAAACGGTGATGTCATGTTGGTAGCACATACTTTTGATGTAAGAGATGAAAATGAAACCTGGTCTCTGTGGTTTGCCTCTTCAAAACCTGTAATCTCAGTCTAATCATTAGAAAAACATCAGGTAAATTTAAACTGAGGGATGTTCTACAAATTAAATGACTGGTACTCTTCAAACCTGGCAAGATTATCTAAAAACAAGGAAAGTGTGAGAAACTATGACAGCCAAGGGGAACCTAAGAAGACAGGATGCTTAAATGTTAGGTATCCTGGATGGTGTCCTAGAACAGAAGAAGGACATTGGGGATAAAACTAAGGAAGTTTGATTAAAGCATGGGCTTTAGTTAATAACAATGTGTCAGTACTGAATCACTAATTATAACAAGTGCACCATACTAATGAAATACACAATAGGGAAACTGGGTATGGAGGATTTAGGAACTCTACTATCTTCATAATTTTTCTGTTCAAAAAAATAAGGTTAATTTTTTTAAAAATGGAGAGTTGGTATAATTAATGTACATTCCAAATATTTTACATGTATGAATTTATTTCATTCTTGATATGTGCACTTAATATCTCATATAATCTTCATGATAACACTGTACATTGTCCAACATGTTTTAGCCTGTATTATTATTATCATTTTTATTTCAAATGGTATCTAGATTTGAAGAAAATGAATACCCTTCAAGGTAAACCTCCAAAAATAGGCTAAATGCTATGTACCTATATGATTTTCTGGGGAGAGTGTCCAGAACACTCACCATGTCTTCAGGTCTTGAAACAGCATGTTCCCTGGAGATTTAATCAGTCTCCCACAGGATATGATGGTTCAATTATACAGCATTATTTCAATGTAAAAAATTTCAGCTTTTCAGGCCATAAATGTAGAAACCTAATGAAGGGTCCTAAAATTTCCATTTCCATGTATTTAAATGGATGTAGATTTCAGGTTATCTTCTCAACATTGAACGACAAGTACCTTTAAGATATAAATGGTGTTCTAAAGTCTCAGCTTACAGCATGTTTTGGTGGAATGATGTGTTTTGGAGAATCAAATGTGACTTCTTAATACAGAGGTTAATTATTACAGTTTTTAAAAGGGAAAAATTTATTCTTGGTAACCCAGATGTCTGGTTTGTTGTGATTAATTCCCAAATTACCACGTGTAGTAGCAGCTGCTCCTTTTCAGGGGGTTGTTGGTCTTACAGTTTGCCATAGTGCTCATCACTCCCATTGTCTTGTATCTTTATATCTTTATGTCTTTGTTTAATTTCATGCCTGACCCTATAGGTCTCCAACTTATGAAAGTTAGTAATAGCTACCTTCAAATATTAAAAGTGCATCCAGATAAAAGAGAGAGAGAACTTTATTCTCTGGAGTGCCAGGGAGCAAAATTTATATAAAGGTTAACACTTACACTGAGTTCAGTTTCTGCTTAATTAACCTGAGGAATATGTTGACTTATGAGGTGTAGATCTCTGCCTGCAATAGCTGGTGTAAAGGAGCATCTGAATTGGGGATGGGCTGAATGAATGTCCCCTGAATTTTTTTCAAGCTTTGAGAGTGTACAGTTGTGTTCTCTGGTAACTTTAGTTTCTTACTGTCCATGACTATCACAAATATAACTTCATTTTATCTTCTCGACTCTAAATGTGAAATCCTTTTGAGTGTCCTTGATACTGCTGAAGGATGTCTAAATAGTAGTACTCAATTCCTAAGCATTCTTTTTTTTTTTGAATTTATTTTAAACCAAGATGTTCTCTAAAAGGATTTATAACTTAGCATTAGAAATCCTCTCCATTGCGTTTTAGCACTTTAGGATTTTGTAGGGATTACTAAGGGGATTTCTTTTTATCACTAGGGAAATATGGCTGCAGCTATTATATCTTAAAAAAAATAAATCACAGGCATACCTTGACGGTGAGAAATGAATTTATATTCCACACCAGAATAGGTTTCTTTATAACCCAAAGACATTTTTAAAAAGTATTTTAATTTGACAAGAACTACAGTAAAAGAAAACTCAGAGGAGTAAATCCACCTGCAAATGTAGTTTACTAATTCAGACATTATTGAATATCAAAATACAGTTTAGAAAGCACAGTACTTAGGAAGAAGTGATATTGTAGCACTCTTTGACTCTTGTTCAGGTCGGTCAACAGCAGTTGTGCATAACCACAGGTGTCTATAATCTCTCACTGTAGTCCTGCTCCTACATTCAGGTCCCTTCAACCAGCTTTCTTGCTGACTGTCATACAGGAGGCGCCTCTTCTCACACATGACTGTTTGCTTGCTTCTGGGCCTGCCAGAGGACGTGTCTCTGATACTTCACTTTTTAAATGGGTCACCTGATTCGGTCAGTTTCATCCGGGATAATTTCCCTTTTGATTAACTCAAAGTCATAAGCTAATCTAATAAGGGAATACTATCCCGTCATACTCACTGATCCTGCCCATATTCAAGGGAAGAGATTCTATAGGGTGTATACACCAGGGTGCAGGAACCTTGGGGGCCACCCTCAATTCTGCCTGTCTTAGATGGGTACCAAGTTTGGCTCAGCATTGGTTATGACCAGAACAAATAGGAGACCTTGTATCTACTGGGCAAACTGAAAACAAGAGCTACAATAGTTATCAAAGCATAAGGAGGTTTTGTCCTCTCCAATCATTTGTGGATTTAATATGAGAGTTTATAAGTTTCACATGGCCCCTTAATTATTTATTAATTATATTATTTACCTGTGGCTTAATGGCACAAGTCACAATACAAACCATAGTAGAGCATGAATTAGACCTTTGAAACCAAACATTCTTAATTAGAAAGAATGCCGTTTAGCTTTTAAATTCAGTTAATTTATTAACTTGATAAGACAAAATATTGTATGTTCACTGGGAGAGGTGCCCTCAAAGAGCTTATCATTTTGTGACGTAAACTTATAAATAGTATCTTCAGTACAGGGCTGAATGAAGTCAGTGAATGGACCTAGAGATCGTCATACTGAGTGAAGTAAGTCAGACAGAGAAAGACAAATATATGATATTGCTCACATGTGGAATCTAAAAAAAAAAAAAAGTACAAATGAACTTATCTGCTAAACAGAAACAGAGTTACAGATGTAGAAAACAAACATGGTTACCAGGGGTAAGGGGGGGAGGACTAAACTGGGAGATTGGGATTGACATATACACGCTACTATATATAAAACAGATAACTAATAAGAACCTACTGTCGAGCGCAGGGAACTCTACTCAATACTCTGTAATGGCCTATATGGGAAAAGAATCTAAGAAAGAGTGGATATATGTATACGTATAACTGACTCACTTTGCTGTACACCTGAAACTAACACAACATTGTAAATCAACTCTACTCCAATAAAAACTTTAAAAAGTGAGATCTTGTGGATCTCAGATGAGGAATTAATTCACACCGAGTTCATTCCCACTGATGTAGGAGCATTTGGGCTGAGGCTGGCAGCAGAATGTTAACAAATATATGAATAATACTCACTGCAACTTGAGTGTGCTGAGAAGATAGAATTTCTTTAATTCACTTATAATTAATATGGTCTTTTTCCTAAATCCTGTACCCACTCATTAGTGAAGTGGAAAAAGATAAATCCAGGGGAACGTCCAATCAGGTTTACAGATCTGTCCGATCTGTTAGTTCCCACAGTCTCTTTAGGGAGATTTCAGGACCTTGTAAAGAAATGACCAGGGGGAAGAAAAACATGCAGCTTCTCAGGTTTCCACCACCATCTCTAAGATATTCTCCGGGATGGTGTATGGGTGGAAGGGTGTGGCTGTCTCAGACTCTTCGTGGAAAAGGTGGGTTGAGGCCCTTGGGTCATGGTGTCCTTGGGCTCCTTGTCCACTGAGAAATACCCCTCTTCATCTCTGCCTTGCTTGTGCTGCTGGCTTTGGGAGTGGTTGATAATAGTCTTGACTAGTCTCTTTTGGCTTCAGTGGAGCTCATGGTGCCCCTGGCTGCCTTAGCCTTACATCGTTTCCACTGGCACCATGGATGCCTCTGCAGACCAGCTGTGGCTTCCATCGAGATCCAGCTTCAGTGCTTTGCATTAGGGCCTGAGCCACAGATCTCTTACTCCTGCTACCCCACACCTGTCAGAAGCCCCCCAGTCACATCCTCAGCAGCCTCTAGCCCTGTCTCTACCACACAAGAATCAAGTGTGGCTCAGGGATGCTAAGCCTGAGGACTTGCCTCTACCTGCTATTGTGTCACATGATGTCCTCAAACTGGTGTGGGAAGTGGCCCCAAAGACTGTCTTGTTCCAGTACCAAATGCCATTTTTCATTTGCTCATCTGGTTATCTCCACCCATTGGGCTTTGGCTAGAGTGAAGACAGTTGGGGCCCAATTTTGCTCCCCTTCCCTGTTCTCTTTCCGTAATTGCCTAGGGCCTAAAAAAAGGGGGGTAGCTTTGTCACTATTCCTCTTCTCTCTGGATCTTCTTTATATAAAACCCTAACACAAAGAGACTAAATTGCCTCTTGATATGTTAAAAGAGAAATAAGATAATTCCAACTGTATTTTCTTAAGAAAATAGCCTGGCTTGAAAGGCAAGTGTTTTGCAACAGCATCGATTTCTTTTTTAATAATAGAAGAAAAAGCTACCTTTTTCCCTGTCTTGCTTCTGTCCCTATACTCCTAACACCTCGCCTCTTCTACCTCAAAACAAATGGATACACTGGAACAACTAAAGTAGAAGTCAAAAAAGGGTCAAACAGGGCTTCCCTGGTGGCGCAGTGGTTGAGAGTCCGCCTGCCGATGCAGGGGACGCGGGTTCTTTCCCCGGTCCGGGAGGATCCCACGTGCCACGGAGCGGCTGGGCCCATGAGCCATGGCCGCGGAGCCTGTGCGTCCGGAGCCTGTGCTCCGCGACGGGAAGGGCCACAACAGTGAGAGGCCCACGTAACGCAAAAAAGAGAGTCAAAAGAGGAAGACACATTAATGTTTTTGAAAATCATTTCAGAGAAGGTTAAATAGTATTTCAACAAGTTGAGTATTTAGGTAGAGAGAATAGAATGAGCAAATACACAGTGGGGAGATTTTCAATGAATACAATACTCAATAAATATGATGTGACTGTGTTTTTTGATTCTTCCAATCCCTTGAGATGTGCCACTGAAAATCATAATAATTTGCCATATAAGTTGAACGTAAAAATTGTTTCTGATCTGTGCAGTAGGATTAGAATTCACGGTGTGTTTGTTGAATATGGAAATATAATAGGGGATGACACCTGGAGGTTGCTTTGGGGCCAATTGTCGAGAGCTTATTCCCTCAAGATGAATAATGGTTGGTCCTGAGCAAGCCAAAAACCCTCTAACTTTTTCATTTTACTTTGATGATTTTATTGAGGATGAGAAGAATGCAAGAGAAAACCTGACTTATTCAAGCTTGTGCTTCTGATTTACAAGTGAAAAGTTAACACATGCAGCGCTATGTGTTTTTAGAAGAACCGCAGCAAGCTTAAGGAATAAAGACTGATATGGTTCAACTTGCCCTTTAGAGCAAACTTTATCTGATGTCATTGGGAAAGGAAGGAGTCTGACTTTAGATAATTGTTCTTTTCACGAGATAAATTTCACGCCAGAGAAGAGAGCACTATATTGTCCTTCCCATCTCCTCTTCTGATAGATCTTTATTTGCACAGTTAAAAGTAAGGCAATTGGAGTTGGTCAGATTGTCTCCTCTGACAGCCTCTGAGTCCTGTGATGAGTGGGGCTACTTTTCTCTGTATTTCCATGCCTTCTCAACCCTACCGTTTCTAGCCTAGTTTTTTTTTTTTTTTTCCGCCTAGAGGGTATTCAATATCTATGTGATCCATGAATGTCATTGAATTCACTTTCCAGAGTTTATTTGTATAGCAACTTTTTTCTCTCACAGTCTTAATTCCCTGACAGATGATTACTCTAATTCATACTTTAAAAATTATTATTTTTTCATCAGTGAAGAGTATTGTTTTGTAAAATATGACTCATGTTCTATTGAGCATCCTTGATGATGGCATTCTTTTTCTTATCCTTAAGGCTTGATTTCCCTTTGGGAAGAAAGCAAGTCTTTCAGACCCAAGTTTGGTGACTACCATAGGTGATCAGGATGGGTGGTCCTCTTTCCAACTAAAATAATCAGTGTGATTTCTTTGAGGGCCTATGAAATGATTTTTAAATGCACTTCCAAAGTACATAAGGCTTGAGATAACCAAGCTTTTCAAAATTTTCACATACACTTGGAAGGAAATCTCTGCCAATAAACAAGCTGGAGTTCCCACTCAAAGTGTTCTTTCAATAAATGAGTACTTACTAATGTCCCAGACACTATGCTAAACATTTTATACACATTGTGTTATTCAATAGAGTCATCTAGTATTTAAAACCAAGGTAACTGAGCCATAGAAATGAAGCAAATTGAAAACCCTTACTAATTTTTTTCACGGAGTGTGTGTGTACATAGATATATACACATAAGACTCTCATGCACATTTCTTATCATAGCCATGCCCTTGTAATAAAAATCTAAGTCTTTGCTGAATTTCATCTACAAAGAGATGGATAGTATGCAAGCTGTCCCCCAGGCTTCCTAAGTGATGTCCCAAACATTTAGCCATCCAAGAGTTTTTTTCCCTATGCCCATTGATGGGATGAGGAAGTTTAAACAGATGATAGTCTTATCAATAATGGTTATTGATCTGGGGCCATGATGGGTGCTGGTCAGGGAAAACATAATTTATGACACAAACCAAGTTATTAGCAACCTTGGGCTGAAATTTGTGATTGATCAAAGCTTTCTGGGTTTCACCCTGATTTATTTTAACTTCTGTATTTAAAATTGAGTGCAAGGCTGTATGGCCATGTTCCTGGGAATGACTCAACATCAAATAAATTAATTTGACTAAACCTTAATCCATTGTTTTCTTTTTCCAGAATGTAGTTAATGAGAATAAAATTTATTGAGCACCAATTTTATGGCCATTAACCACGTGAGCCTTGACAAACGGCTGGTATTTTAGGGTGTTTTATATCTCCCTCCCTGACCAATGTTTTCTGGTTGACTGCTCACTAGAATACTTTAGAAAGGTTTAAATGCATGTCCAAATCAACCTTCAGTAAATAAAGGTAGATGTAGGCAAATTTAAGGCTAGCTTATACAAAAGAATTAAGTTTAACACTAGCACGGATTCTTCTTCAAGTGGGTTTCTTCCTTCCCAGTACTCTGACCCCCAGCTTATTTAGCTCAAGTTCAAACATAAGAGTTTACACTGATCTACCCACTCTTTAGTTTCCCGGCTCTAACAGAGGAAATCACGTCATTTAAATAAATTTCAATACTCCTGTTTTTAAAAATTGTGTCATCTAAGCTAGAGGAATGCTAATTCAGTTTTAGTGCCTGTGGCTAACCCTTGGGCATTTTAGAAATCTAGGAATTTACAGGGGTATTAAGTTTGAGGTATGTACTTCTTTCTTTTTCTTTTTTTTTTTTTTTTTTTGCATTATGCGGGCCTCTCACTGTTGTGGCCTCTCCCATTGCGGAGCACAGGCTCCGCGGCCCTGGTTCATGGGCCCAGCCGCTCCGCATGTGGGATCCTCCCAGACCGGGGCACGATCCCGTGTCCCCTGCATCGGCAGACGGACTCTCAACCACTGCGCCACCAGGGAAGCCCCTGTACTTCTTTCTTGACAACTTTGTGCCCTGTGGCTTTCATTGCGAGGTAGAACACACAGCCTGGTAACAGGAGCATCAGGCAAAACTGGCCACCAGTCACACTCGTGGCGAGGTTCACCAGCTCTCATTTTCGACAATCCCCTTCATCACTCTGGGCCTCAGTTTCCCCATCTTTGAAATGAGCCATTTAGCCCAAGTGATTTCTGAAAGGCCTTTAACTTGTATTCATAGTCAGTAGCAAAAGAAGGGATTTTAGACTTGTAGTGGGGCAGGTGGTGGAAGACAGGCTGAGTGGGCCTGTGATTATATGCCTTGGGCTTTCTCATTTCTGAAACCTTTGGGCTCTGACGCTTTTTTTGTTGTTTGGATGACAGTTTACATTGCTGGGTTTGACTTAGGTAGTCTTATGTGCGAGAGGAGACACATTTGGGAGTCTTCAACAATATGTCGTGTCTAATCAGGGTCCTGTGCCCATATATTCACAGCAACTAATACAGGGTTATCTATTTAAAATAAATTGACCTCCACCAAACAAATCCATTGAGAGCAACAATCAAAATAGATCACCTTATAGTTCCCGCTTGTGGTGGCAGTATGGTACAATGGAAGGAGGGCCAGCTGGTGACCTTGAAGAGGTCACATCTCCTCTAAATATGTGTGCCATCTCTGCCACAGGGAATGGATGCCAGTAGTGATAGGAAATGCATATTTCCTGACTGCTTACTGTGTGCTAGGCACTGTATCAGGCATCCAACATGCAGAGTAGATAGAAGAGTGATAAGAGAGTAGGGCGTGGACTCAGTCTTTCTGGGTTTAAGTCTTGCCTGTACTACTTACTGACTGAGACCTCAGGCAGGCTATTTCACTTTTCTAAGCTTGACTTTCCACGTCTTAAATTCTTCTTTGTCGATGTTATTAGTGGGCAACTTGTGGAATCTTGAGCAAATTTTCTAATGTCTCTGACCCTCAGAAAACCCATCTGTGAAAGGGAAACAGTAATAATACCTGCATCTCAGGGTGGCCGTGAGCCAAATCAAATAAACAGAATTCATATGAAAATTCTATGAAAACCATCCGGCAATATGGAGAGACATATATCAATTGACAGCATAGAGTGGTGACCTGACTGAAAAAGTTGTTTCACAGAAAGGAGTAGTTATATCAAAAAACTCCCTTGGCATTTGGTCATTAAGAGAATGAAAATTCAGGTTTCATTTTCAGAGTTCAATTTACTTACATTCAAAGAAAGACAGACTGATGGATGGAAACATGTGATTTTCTCAGTCTCAAGTGGCCCACTTTTCCCCACTGTTAGCACTTCTTGATCAGACAATTAAAAACAAGGGGTCAGCTTATAGCTCAGAATGAAGTGATCTAGTGACATGTACAAATGCTTTCCGCTAATAGGCAGGCTGATGAGCTCAGAAGTGTTTGACACACTTTCATGTGCATTAACAGAGAGAGAGGACCAACCGTATCACCACAATCACAGGATTCCTGTCCCTGTGTTGCGTGATCAGATGAAGGGCTCTCATGCTTCTGAGGGACATAGTTTGACATGGGCATATGAATTATCATTTCAAAATGTTGCCTCGCCCTCCTCCCCCCATCATTTACTCCTGTCTCTATCATGTGTTTCTGTGAGGTTCCAGTATAGGAGACACAAGGCATTAAAAAAAATAAAACTTGCTATATATATATATAATTTTTTACACATAAAATTTTTTATTTACACACAAAAACCTTTTTAATTTATACATAAAAAATAAGAGGATTTCAGTGCTGGTCTAGTCCAAGATTACCAGATTAATTAATGGCAAATATGCTAGGCAAAAAGGATTTGGACTAGTTGTCTAGTATCCTCATAAGTATCACTTGGTATATTTCTGATTTTTATTTTTTTAATTTATTTTTTATTAAAAAATTTTTTTTAAATAGGTCTTTGTTAGAGTGTAATTGCTTCACAATACTGTGTTAGTTTCTGTTGTACAACAAAGTGAATCAGTCATATACATACATCAGTCATATGCATATGGGGATATTATCTCCTCCCTCTTGAGCCTCCCTCCCATCCTCCATATCCCATGTCTCTAGGTCATCACAAAGCACTGAGCTGATCTCCCTGTGCTATGCTGCTGCTTCCCACTAGCTAAATATTTTACATTCGGTAGCGTTTATGTCGATGCTACTCTCACTTCTCCCCAGCTTCCCCCTACTCCTCCGTGTCCCCAGGTCCATTCTCTATGTCTGCACCTTTATTCCTGCCCTGCCACTAGGTTCATCAGTACCATTTTTTCCCCTTAGATTCCATATATATGTGTTAGCATACGGTACTTGTTTTTCTCTTTCTGACTTACTTCACTCTGTATGACAGACTCTAGGTCCATCTACCTCACTACAAATAACTCAATTTCGTTTCTTTTTATGGCTGAGTAATATTCCATTGTATATATGTGCCACATCTTCTTTATCCATTCATCTGTCATGGACACTTAGGTTGCTTCCATGTCTTAGCTATTGTAAATAGTGCTGCAATGAACATTGTGGTACATGACTCTTTTTGAATTATGTTTTTCTCAGGGTATATGCCCAGGAGTGGGATTGCTGGGTCATATGATAGTTCTATTTTTAGTTTTTGAGTAACCTCCATAGTGTTCTCCATAGTGGTTGTATCAATTTACATTCCAACCAACAGTGCAAAGGGATTCCTTTTTCACCACACCCTTTACAGCATTTACTGTTTTTAGATTTTTTGATAATGGCCATTCTGACCAGTGTGAAGTGATACCTCATTGTAGTTTTGATTTGCATTTCTCTAATAATTAGTGATGTTGAGCACCTTTTCATGTGCCTCTTGGCCATCTATATGTCTTCTTTGGTGAAATGTCTGTTTAGGTCTTCCACCCATTTTTTAATTTAATTGCTTGTGTTTTTGATATTGAGCTCCATGAGCTATTTGTATATTTTGGAGATTAATCCTTTGTCCATTGTTTCATTTGCAAATATTTTCTCCCATTCTGAGGGTTTTCTTTTCATCTTGTTTATGGTTTCCTTTGCTGTTCAAAAGCTTTGACGTTTAATTAGGTCCCATTTGTTTATTTTTGTTTTATTTCCATTACTCTAGGATGTGGGTCAAAAAAGATCTTGCTGTGGTTTATGTCAAAGAGTGTTTTTCCTATGTTTTCCTCTAAGAGTCTGACAGTGTCTGGCCTTACATTTAGGTCTCTAATCCACTTTGAGTTTATTTTTGTGTATGGTGTTAGGGAGTGTTCTAATTTCATTCTTTTACATGTAGCTGTCCAGTTTTCCCAGCCACTTATTGAAGAGGCTGTCTTTTCTCCATTGTATGTTCTTGCCTCCTTTGTTGTAAATTAGGTGACCATATGTGCGTGGGTTTATCTCTGGGCTTTCTGTGCTGTACCATTGATCTATATTTCTGTTTTTGTGCCAGTACCATGCTGTCTTGATTACTGTAGCTTTGTAGTGTAATTTGAAGTCGGGGAGCCTGATTCCTCCAACTCTGTTTTTCTTTCTCAAGATTGCTTTGGCTATTCAGGGTCTTTTGGGTTTCCATATGAATTGTAAAATTTTTTGTTCTGTGAAGAATGCCATTGGTAGTTTGATAGGGATTGCATTGAGTCTGTAGATTGCTTTGGGTAGTATAGTCATTTTCACAATATTGATTCTTCCAGCCCAAGAACATGGTATATCCCTCCATCTGGTTATGTCATCTTTGATTTCTTTCATCAGTGTTTTATAGTTTTCTGAGTAAAAGTCTTTTGCCTCCTTAGGTAGGTTTATTCCTAGGTATTTTATTTTTTGTTGCAATGGTAAATGGGAGTGTTTCCTTAATTTCCCTTGCTGATTGTTCTTTGTTAGTGTATAGGAATGCCAGAGATTTCTGTGCATTAATTTTGTATCCTGCAACCTTACCAAATTCATTGATTAGATGTAGTAGTTTTCTGGTGGCATCTTTAGGATTTTCTATGTATAGTACCATCTCATCTGCAAACAGTGACAGCTTTACTTCTTCTTTTCCAGTTTGGATTCCTGTTATTTCTTTTTCTTCTCTGATTGTCGTGGCTGGGCCTTCCAAAACTATGTTGAATAAGCGTGGTGAGAGTGGACATCCTTGTCTTGTTCCTGATCTTAGTGGAAGTTCTTTCAGTCTTTCACCATTGATTATGGTGTTTGCCATGGGTTTGTCATATATGGCCTTTATTTTGTTGAGGTAGGTTCCCTCTATCCCCACTTTCTGTAGAGTTTTTATCATAAATGGGTGTTGAATTTTGTCAAGAGCTTTCTCTGCATCTATTGAGATGATCGTGTGGTTTTTATTCCTTAATTTTTTGATATGGTGTATCACATTGATTGGTTTGCACAGATTGAAGAATGCTTGCATCCCTGGGATAAATCCCAGTTGATCATGGTGTATGATCCTTTTAATATGTTGCTGGATTCTGTTTGCTAGTATTTTGTTCAGGATTTTTGCATCTATGTTCATCAGTGATATTCTATAATTTTCTTCTTTTGTGATATCTTTTCTGGTTTTGGTATCAGGGCGATGGTGGCTTCAAGCAAAGCTAAGAGAATTCAGGACCACCAAACAAGCTTTACAACAAATGCTAAAGAAACTTCTCTAGGTGGGAAACACAAGGGAAGAAAAAGACCCACAAAAACCCCAAAACAATTAAGAAAATGGTAATAGGAACAGACTTATTGATAATAACCTTGAATGTAAATGGATTAAATGCCCCATCCAAAAGACACAGACTGGCTGAATGAATACAAAAACAAGACACATACTTATGCTGTCTACAAGAGACCCACTTCAGACCTAGGGACTCATACAGACTGAAATTGAAGGACGGAAAAAGATATTCCATGCAAATGGAAATCAAAAGAAAGCTGGAGTAGCAATACCTGTATCAGATAAAATAGACTTTAAAGACTGATACAAGAGATAAGGAGGGACACTACGTAATGATCAAGGGATCAATCCCAGAAGAGGATATAAGAATTATAAATGTTTATGCACCCAACATAGGAGCACCTCAACACATAAGGCAAATGCTAACAACCATGAAAGGGGAAATCAATAGTAAACACAGAGTAGGGGACTTTAACAGCCCACTTACACCAATGGACAGATCATCCAAACCGATTTTTAACATTGTATTAAATGTGAGGTACAGAAAATGAAGGAATGCAGTTGTGTGCTGATTTCTCAGTGACACAGTTCTATTTCTTTTTCTCACATGTGTTCCTCCCTGATTTCTTAAGCTAAAACTTGTGAGGCATTATCCTTGATCTCAAGGACATGATGATTTAAATGGGAGAGGAGGCCTTAATTGTTCCTTTCCTTCTCCCTTGGCCTCCTCTCCTTCTTAGTAACTTCCACTGTAGAGCACATTTGACAAGATACTTCGATGTATATTATATTACTTAAGACTCTCAACTGCTCTGAGACGTAGAACGAGCACAAATTATTTCCTTTGTTTTGGAATCTGAAAGACTTGGTTTCTGGCCCATGTCACAGACCCAGTAATTCTTAGAGACTGGTCACTTCCCAGCTCCACCCCTCCTGATGTCAGTGCTTATTCATTCTCCCACACCCATCATGCATACACTTGGGAAAACAATTCTTAGAAAAGGCAAAGGCCACCAGTGAGTGCCTCCAGGAAGCTGACTAGAAGTTCAGAGGAGCAAAGAGTACCCAGCCTGTCCTACGTATCGTGGGGCCCGTAAGAGAAGCTGATTTGGGCTCCGTCATTTAGAGAATTACTGTTACGATGAAGGAGCCAAGATGCACACGAATGGAACAGTGAGCTGCTGTAAGTCTGGAGTCAAGTGGTCATTGTCATTGGTGCCACTTACTCTTTAAATATTTCAAGATGTTTGTTTAGCAAGAGGCAAATATTTCTAGTAGGTCTGACATATGCAAATATTGAATGTCATATAATATATAATTGCATATAGTATATGATATCTTAGTTATTTGCAAAATTCACATATTTTATACAGGAAAATGTTTATTTTTTAAAGGTAGATTAGCTTGTATCCTAGCAGTCTGTTTAGGTTTCATATAACAGGAGTAGAACTAAAAATAAATCATGTCATTAGATAATCTCACAGTACCTCCATTCATTTCCCTTCCTGCTAAAATGCAATGAAATTGTGGTTTGAGCTGTGTTAAGAACATTACATGAAAAATGAGGAGAGGGAATAAAGACAGATTAGAACACAATTACGAACTCAGTCAGGTCCTTTTATGCCTTGCCAAGGAGACAGACAACCTCCAGGTGAGCTGGGAGGATGAGTACTTCAAACTCGGTATGCCACCTCCCACATAGCAAGACTCCATACAGCAAACTGGGGGAAATACTGAATTATAAAAGACCACGAAATGTGAGGGGAAAAAATAAGTGAAAGGCTGAATGGAAAATGGAAAAAAATAACACTGATCACTTCTCTATCTTTTTCTCCCCAACTTTGGTCAGAGACACTAACTTTCTCTCTGCAGATCTGGCTTAAATCCTTGGGTGAATTCCCAAACCGGGTGTGAATTTATCACTCAATATTGGGAGCATCTGGAGTTTTTCATTTTATTAAAGTGATTCTTTTTTTCCCACCACAGATGCTCCATGGAGCAAGGTCTGTACGTTATAAGTGAAAAGTGATTCCCGAGAAGGAACACTTTTATCACGAGCTGTAAGTTAAAGTTGAGCACGTACTTTATTTTGGAGGCTGCTTTGTTGGGAGAACAGCAAAGGGTTGAACTTGGAGACAGGTTGACAAGTGCGTTAGCATCCAGCTTGCAGCTGGGCCTCCAGGATGGCAAGAGAGACCACAGCCTAATTCAGCAGGTGTATTTCAGGTTTGCTCATCTGTAAAAATGGAGAAAATAAAAGTAGTGACCTGATTAGGTACTGTGGAAATAAAACGAGATCATGCGTGTAAAGCATCATCACATCACCTGATATGGTGTAAGCCATTGATAAATATTAACTAATAGTATATCAGTGTTGCCTGATAGCTAGACTCAAAATCATTTCTATAGAAAAAAAATACATTATTACTGTACATTTCCTGTTCTATAAAGCAGTACCGTATGGCTCTATACTTTGACTTGTTTCCTTTGCTCTGGCTCAACTGGTTAGTAATTTGTTTACCTGCCCATCTCCCCTATTATTCTATGAATGTTTCACAACTAGGTTTATTCTTGTTGTCTAGCACAGGGCTTAGCATTTACTAGTTCTCCGTATACACAAGTTAATTGACTTGAAAGCAGCAGTTCTTTGTTTCTTAGTAAAACCTGCTTTGGGAAATATGCCGAGACTGGAATAAAACCATCTGATCTGATGCCAAACTTGCAAGGGAAACAGACCGGGGTGGCACCCTTCTTCCACCTACACTGGGCCTCGTTCAAAGATCTATGGTTAAGTGAAAGTTGAAGGAAGGAGAAGAATTGGGAGAAAAAAGTAGGAAAAAAGGGCTACTGTGGGGGACTGTGTGCAAAAGGCTTGCCCCAGAAGAATGCATTTTGTCTAAGACAGTTCCCCACTCGCCTTTTCTCCTCTAACTCCACCTAGTGTCTGCCCCACTCCAAATGTGGCGTCTGGCTCAACTTTGCAAAACCAGGTGGCTTGATATTCATCAAAGTCAAGAAATCTTGGCTACTAACTTTAGATTTTTGAACCATGTAGGCACAAGATTCTTAGCAACATTCTGTGTTGCACTAGATTTGGAAGTCTTATTGAATGTTTCTTCACTGGTTTTCTTTATTGGCAGTCAGGCACATAACTAGGATTTCCTATTGCTCTTCCTTATTTTCTTTCAGTGTTCAAAAACAAGTTTTCCCTCTGTGAAAATAAACATGTATAAGATATCCTTATATGCTAGCTGGAAAAAAATGTAAATTCTTGGTAGGGGGTCTTACTCTAAAACAGAAAAAATACCTGCTGTCCTAGAGTCTAAAATATCATCTCTTCACCATTCTCTCTGGTTTATGGTTGAAATACGGGGAAATATCCTGCAGTAGCCAAAGTAGTAGCCAGTGCTGCAAAATACTTTCCAAATGTAGAAATATAGGCTGGAATACAGCATGGCCAAACACATCTAACACAGTGACAAGGTTTTGTTTTTTTTGTTTCACATGATCAATTTTACTTTTGTGTGGGTGGCAGAAAAAATAAACTAATAAAAGTGAGATCATTATGATTTTAGCATTGCCCAATGTGCATCCGTTAGACCAGAGTATTGTTAATTCTTTTCAGTCACATCTGTTTCAGATTGTAACTCCTCCACTTACATGTGCATTTTAAACCCCTTAATCCTCAGCTTCATCTGTATAATGGAGATATTTATAGTGTCCACCTTAAACAGCTATTTATGACAACTAAATGTGATAATGTATGTAAAATCCTTAGAACAGCAAAAGAGATGTAGTGCCTTAATAAGTAGCTGTTTAAGTATCATTGTCTCTCTTTACTGAGTGTCGTCTCTAACCACAAGAATCTTACCATACTTACTGTATTTTTCTCAAAGACAGTGAGGGTTTGTTTGTTCATATCTTTGTTTATTTAAATATATGTGTGTGTTTGTTTATTTATACACAATATAGAGATAAAAAGTGGAAGGTCGGGCTTCCCTGGTGGCGCAGTGATTGAGAGTCCGCCTGCCGATGCAGGGGACACGGGTTCGTGCCCCGGTCTGGGAAGATCCCACATGCCGCGGAGTGGCTGGGCCCGTGAGCCATGGCCGCTGAGCCTGCGCATCCAGAGCCTGTGCTCCGCAACGGGAGAGGCCACAACAGTGAGAGGGCCGCGTAATGCAAAAAAAAAAAAAAAAAAAAAAAAAAAAAAAAAAAAAAAAAAAAAAAAAAAAAAAAAAAAAGTGGAAGGTCCAATCCTTTCCACCAAGTGTAGGGACACCAATTTTTGTAATATCTTTTCCCTCAACATTTCAAATACTCATAAAAGTACAAAAAGTATAAAATAAACACCCATTACCAACATGTAGCTTGCACAATTAACATTTTATTATATTTGCTTTACCACATTTTAATCTATCCATCCCTCAATCCATCTTATTTTTGCTAACAGCTTTATTGAGATACAGTTTATCCACCATAAAATCAACTTGTTTTCAACGTACAGTTTATTTTTAACACATTTACAGAGTGCACAGCCATCACCACTCTCCAATTTTAGAGCATTCCCATCTTCCCAAAGAGATTCCTCACACCCATTTGTGGCCGCTCCCTCTTTTCAGCCATAACCCTGGGCAGCTGCTAATTTACTTTCCGTCTCTATAGATTTGAGAGGCCATAAGTTTTAACCAACACAACGAGCATTCATGGGGTGCTCCTATATTATGACTCGAGGGATTACAAAGATCTCAAAGAAACTGTCTCAAACCAGAGGGACCTAATTTTTTTCACCAGCAGAGGTCATATGTGGAAAAAAATCTCCCTGCAATTTATGCTGACTCTAATTCCTTATGCCCAGAGCACTAAATCATTCCCATTTTACTGATGAGAAAAAATAAGGCAAGAAAGAGGGGTCGGAAAGACTGAAAGTGGCCAGAAAGCTATGGTAGTGATGGAATCAAGCCAGGGGGCTGCTTTTTACCATTTTGCTCACTGCTCCAAAGCTGGCTTTGCTGAGTATCCCTGTACCTCTTCGGAACGTCACTGCATGGGGGGATATATATGGATTACCCAGCAGCTGATATTTCTGTGGGTTATCGGCCAGTGTGGTGATTGCCTGAACAGATTCCCCAGGATGGCGTTGCAGAGTGAAATCAAAGAAGCGTAGTGGCAGGTGTTTGGAAACTGCGTTTGGAATTGGCTTCCTACAGAAAGGAGCTGGATGCTGACTTGGTGGGTGATGAGGGATGTCTGTGGTGTCCTCAGAAGAGAGCTGCTTCTCTGGCAGGAGTCCAAGCCAACAGATTTAGGTTTCTTTTACATTAAAATCCTCTGAAGATATATATGGGGGCGGGAGAAAGATGGAGGAATGCCAACTTCACGTGTCGAGTATCTTTCAGAGATAAAATTGTCAGTGCTAACCCAAAGGAGAGTATTTAGGATTTATCAACTCTGGGTGCGATTAAAATATTTTTAAAAAGCAGCAGTCCTTCCAACCTACTGTGCAGCCACAGTTCCCATTTTTCTATTTACAAAAAGATGGGCTCTTGACTCACTGACAAGTGATCCTGTCCTGGGTTCCCTCTCCCGACTGTCACCTGGCCCATCAAAGCTCTGCTCATCCTTCCAAGATGGAGTCATCTCTGCCCACATTTTTCACTAACAGGGTAATTTCTCCCATATTTTATTTTCAACCTTGGGAAGCTAAAAGAAAAAAAAAACGAAACAAAAAAAACCCCACAGAACAAAACAAAAACCAGCATTTATAGCGTTGGTGGTAAATGTACTTAGATCTCCTCTGACTACTCAGTCTCTGAAAACTGCAGGGTGAAAACCCAAGTGGCAGACAGGTCACTTTTAATTCAAGCTATAGAGCTTTAGTGTCTATTTAGTGCAACTTGCTTTGAATTTCTGGCACACTGTCCATGCTCAGTAAACACCCTTGAAGGAGTGAATGAGGGGCACAGAGGAACACTCTATTGTCTTGAATAAACACTTGAATCATTCCTGGCTCCTTGCCCCATACACACACACACACACACACACACACACACACACACACACATTGCCTAGAGTTTAGAAGGTCTAACTCTTAAAGGCCAATATGCATTTGCATCTCAGTTCAAGGTAAAGAGTTATTTGTTGCTTCTGTAAGGGTCATAAGTATTTCACTGCCTCAAATATGGCAACTTTGTAGAGAAACTTGGCGTTCAGTTAGGTAGAAGTCTTAGTTTATTTAAATCAATATAAGTGAGTTATTTTGAGTTAAAGCCCTTTTCCTCCCATATTGCACCTTATTAACTGTGGAAAGCATTTTGGAGATCAGGCCCTTATGGCCTGGGGCTCTTCAGGAGTAATCACTTTTTTCTATTATGTTGATAGCAGCTCTAACATGTACTAGCTATGAAATTCTGGGTATGTTGTTGAAATATTTTTGGAGCACTAATTCTCTCATCCTTAAACCACATATAATGATCCTAAGAAATAGGTGGTATTGTGAGGATTAAAGGTCACCTTGTAAGTTGGTTCTCAGCTAAAATAAATTATAACTGGTGGAAATTGGGAACTTTATGTCTATACAATACCTATTTCCATTTTTCCCGAAGCGTGGGTAGACCTTACGATCTGGTTGGTGCAGATCCTACCCACGCTCGCTAGATAAAGTGTGCCTGGCTAATCAAATCTTCCTGGGACCCATAGTAGCCCAGTGAGACTCAGATCTGGGACCTTCCTAGATGTGCTGGCAAAAGGAAACTGTCTTTCTGCTAGACTTAAAGCTGGGAGGGCATAAACCTGGAGCTTCCAAGAACCACCACGCACATTGAAACTTCTTGAGAGTGAAGAGAAAGCACAGAAAAATAGAGCTGAGGCATGGCAAAGAGAAAGAGGGATTCCTTATCACATGGGTTGAGTATCTAACAATCATCTGTGAAATTAGAACCATTCCAGGACTTTTCCATTAAGATCACTATAAATTTCCCCTATTTGGTTAAGCTGGTTTGAGTTGGGTTCTGACATCTGCGGCTGGGAGTCTTGATTAACGAACTGCTGTACATTTAATAGTGAAACCACCACAGCATCCCACTGCTTTGTCACTTTACCACGTCCTACAAGATCGACGCTTGTTAAAGTCTGATCATCTGAAAGCTCATAGTTAAGCAGAGTAGAAGCAAGGAAAATGATCACTTTATTTCAAAAAGGTGGGAATTCTGGAGCCACTTAATTATTCACACCTCTAATTCCTCAGGACATACTGGGTAATACTCTAAGCATTTTGAGAAAAAAAAACAAAACACTGGAAAGATTGTTTTGGTTGTGCGTTCAATAGTTCATACTTAAAAAAAATATATTTCCATAAACTAGATTGTTCAGAATAAAATTATAATTATTTTTATCACTAAAATTAGGAAGTAGCATTCTTTTTTTTTTTTTTTTGGTGGGGGGGCCCTGCCATGCGGCATGTGGGATGTTAGTTCCCTGACCAGGGATCAAACTTGTGCCCCCTGCATTGGGAGCATGGAGTCTTAACCACTGGACCACCAAGAAAATCCCGGAAGTGGCATTCTTATGTAAAGCAAAATACTGGGTTGAAAGTAAAGTCACTCTCTTTCATTTTTTCATAGTGTACTCTGTGACAGTTATAGTAACAACAGGATGGGCTAAAAGGAGATATTAATGGACCCAACCTACTCCAGAGACTGATATCAGCTAACAAAGTACATGATAGGAAGAATGATAGCGTGGAGTTGTTGAAAGCCTCTCTGTTGCACCAAATATTTTATTTGCGGTTTTTCATATTCAGAGAGAGTTAATATCATCCATAGGAAAATGTACATCTTAAAGTAGATTTTAATTATTCCTCCGTTAGACTGTCCCTGTCCGGTTGCATAAATGTGGTTTTATGGAAGGTTGTCAGCACTTAAACTGCTTCCTTGAACTTCTGAGCTGAGTAATCTTGGGAGAAGCAGCACCTTCTCCTGAGATCACGGTCATGGGATACTTTGTGGAGGATTATTGACAGCGTGTCAATAGGAGCTCGTAAAACATGTGCTGGAGTTAATGTGGCCTCAACAGGAATCTCAGAGATGAATTAGATGCTCTAATCAAAATTAGATTGTGTTCACTAAACAGTAAGTCATTGAATAATGTCACTAGCATATGTTAGCATTATAATGCCGGATATGTAACATAGACTACTGATCTTCAAGTAGCTAAAGAATCCAGTTGGTTGGTTTTAAATGCGACCCACACATCAGGTGCATATGGATAACCAGGCATGTATGTATGAATTCTTGTGTTTTTGAATGTAATTTGTGATATGCTGGTGAATGATACATCTTAGAGGCAGATTACCTCATACATAATATTAAAATCTGTATTTTTCTTACCTTCCCATTGTTTTTGCTTTAAAATTTTTCTTTGTTGGTTTTTGTTCAATTACAAACAGATCTTTACTGTTGTAAAAAAGTCAAAGTATATCCAAAGATGTTGAATTAGTAGGGGTTCAATTAGAAAAGAGAAACCACATAGTAATTGGAACAGGAAGTTTAATATAAAAATTTGTGAATTGTAATAGGAGATTGGAGTACCAAGGGATTTGTTACTAAGAATTAAAGAGGACCCTAGTTAATGTCAGAATAGCAGATATAAGGAACAGTCACTACCCTTAGGGCTGAAATAGAGCACTATAGAAGAACCTTCCTCCCACAGGCTGAGACCTAGACCTTGTTGGGTTTCATGGCCCTTGTTATTTTCAGGAGCTAATTTTCCTTATTGGTTACATGCACTGGATAGAGTAGAAATTCAGGGTTTTCTCTGTGAGGGATTGGCAACTTGATGCTAAATGTCATGACAGGAAGCAAGAATCTACCACCAATTAATGCATTTCCTGCAGATGAACTGTCCAGAAATGAAGCCTTCATGTTGAATGCATAATACATCACTTGATCCACTAATGCGACTACTTTTTGAAAATTTCATTTTTCTGTTGATGACAACTTGGTAGGGGTTTAAATGAGACTGTGGCAGAATGAGATGCTGGCAGAAAGTGACTGAAAACCAAAGGGAGGAGTGAAATTGTTTTGTTAATCCTTTCCTTTGCCAAAATGATGGCTCATGATTAAATATTTGGTAATACCTTAACAGAAACATGGTCATTTCATACAACTGTAATATTAAACCCATTTTTTGGTCTCTTCTCTCTCCATGGCTCCAATCAATACACACCTAATTTTATAAGAGAAAATTTGCACCGAAGGGAATGTTACCTTCTTAATGACTATTTAAATCCATAGATTAAAGTTAGTTTGCCTTAGGTAAATTTAAGTTTGAAATATAGTGGAAATTAATGGTCTGTGGAGTTCTTTTGGAGTGAAAGTTTTAAGACATATCCCACTTTTTTCTTACTTATGGATTGATTTAGGCTAATTTCCAAGAAGTGTTTCCCAGATGGAAATACTTAAGCTAAATATTACCTTTTGCATATTAAATTTTTGCAAGAGAGTGATTTTGTGAGTCACAAACTTGAATCATGGCAAGGATGTGTATTTACACTTATTTGGACCAAAATTAACTTTAATGGA
Organism: Lipotes vexillifer; assembly: GCF_000442215.2. Classification (NCBI taxonomy): domain Eukaryota; kingdom Metazoa; phylum Chordata; class Mammalia; order Artiodactyla; family Lipotidae; genus Lipotes; species Lipotes vexillifer. Next base: position 697,722 of record NW_006772104.1, read on the forward strand.
TACCTTAATCAAATGGGAGGTAAGAAGTCTTCTTGGTTTTCCATCTCTCCCTTTTACCTCATTTTGAATTTAAGAATTTATTATTAATAAGCGTAATAAAGAGGAAAGTAATGTCCAGGAATAAATTTAGTGCTGACTTAAGCTGATATTAGAAAGGTTATCCATAAGTTATTGGAGCTCAGGAGTCCTGAATCCGTAACATACACATAGTATGTCCTGGAATCTGATCCATTGACTGTGTATCACCTCTCCTTTGGTAAAGCGCAAAACGGGCAGGGAATAAAGAGAGGAAAAGTCTTGGTTGTATCCTTCCATTAGAGTTCAACATACTTTCTGAAGCTGCTGTGCAGTTTTACAAAGACTTTTTTCCAAAGAACTCGTGGAGTGTCGCTTATTAATTTCTCTGGCCTAGGGGAAAAAAAAAGCAGATATGCCTCCATTTCTAAGTCTACGCTTTTTTGCACAGAGACAGAAAGCACCTTAGCCATAGACACACAATTGTAAGAAGCATTAAATAGTTCTGAGTTTTGGCCTCTTTTATCTTTGCCAAAGAAAGCTTTGAGGCTATAAAATCAGCTCTGGTGTGGATATTCTCATATATTTCTTTGATTGAGTGAGGAGAAAAATAAAAAGATCTCCACAAATATAACCATCACAGAGTATTTTTGGCTTGCCTTTTTAAAACTAGAGTATGCAATTCTTGTATCTTCACCATGGTTAGGTCAGTTATCAAAGGTCTAAGGGAAAAATTGGGATTGCAAAATAATGCTTATTTTTTCCTAAAATTGCTGTTTAGAATACTTATTTCATATAAAAATGTGCTGCAGGGCTTCCCCGGTGGTGCAGTGGTTGAGAGTCCGCCTGCCGATGCAGGGGACACGGGTTCGTGCCCCGGTCTGGGAAGATCCCACATGCCGTGGAGCGGCTGAGCCCGTGAGCCATGGCCGCTGAGCCTGTGCGTCTGGAGCCTGTGCTCTGCAACGGGAGAGGCCACAAGAGGGAGAGGCCTGTGTACTGCAAAAAAAAAAAAAAAAAAAAAAAAAAAAAAAAAAGTGCTGCTTGATCCTACGGGAAAAAGCACAAAATGAATGATGTCTATTTATTACAGATTTAAATAGAAGAAAAGGAATACAGCAGTTGCTTGGTGATCTGTGTTCTTTTCCCAGATACCCTGAGACTGCGCAAGTGTCTTCTGGTGATATTTTTGGACAAATAATGTGATTTCCAATGGTATTTTGTTTTTAAGGCTCTCTGGACTCAGTTTGTAGTGGAAGAAACTATGCTGAGAAGTCCATCTCTTCATGACTTTTAAACAACTTGTTTTCAGCTTACAAATGAATTAGTGCACAGGATAATAACACTTGTGAGTAAAACACGGAGCACGACTGCAACCTCTAAGTAAATGTGCTTTTCCAAGGCTATAATTAGTCTTTTCCCAACATGGCTTGGGTGGGACTTGTTGGGTCATTGCCTCTTAATTGTATGTGAACTGATCATTATACTTTCACATGACTCTTTTTAGGAGAATGACCCAACTTTGCTCCTCTCTGGGGGTTAATATGTAGTTGGATATGTGACTG
>NW_006772104.1:699317-714696 GCF_000442215.2 Lipotes vexillifer
ACAGAGGCATCACACTCAATTTAATGCTTGATTCAAAGGTTTTATTTTTCTTCCCCAGCAGAACAAAACCCTCCAAAAGTCCAATTAATTTCAGAGCCAAAGCCAACAGGACCAACAGGAAGCATAGGATGTGAGAAAGACATTAAAAAAATTGGTAATTGGAAAATCCTGAAACTTTGCAAATTTTCTGAGTAGAGCCACATACAAATTTGGATCCAGAGATTTTGTTTTGTCATGTTAATTTTGTTTTTTATCCTACCAGCCTTGAGTTTTGGCCTGACTGACCTCTTGTTCTGCCTAAAGGTGCAGTAGTAGAGCCTAAGGCCGTATTAGTAGGCTGGCAAGCTGGAGCTTTTCCGAGTAAGAGATTCCTTTGGCATGAATGAGTTTAGGGGAATCTCTTGTTTAAGGTTTGGTCTCTGCTCTTGTACTATCCTAAGTCCCCCTATGACCCAATGAATAGATAAGGGTTTTTAATAAACCCCTCCATTCTTGCACGCACACAAGAACTTCCAAAGTGCTTATTGATTCTTTAAAAAGTTTGCTCTATTTAAATATTCTTCTTAGATACTTCTCTACACAACTTGTTTAGATAGTAATTAAATACTATCTTAAATATTAAATATTAAAAATAATGATATGGAGAGCACCCACCATAAGTTGTCACAAGTTCTAAATTAGTGGACTCTAAATTAATGAGGTTTTACTATAGATTAAGTATAATACAACTTTAGTACTTGTGCCTACTGAATTTTCACTCCTGGTAATTAGGCGTTGTTTAATTATGGTTAGACTCTTTCATATCACCTAGTTTAGTCACCTTACTAAAGACTATTTGAGAATTGATTTGCCGATCACCACAACTTTAGTTATAGAACTGAAAATGTGGCTGCTTTTCCCTTATTTCAGTGTTGTTGGTGAGAATTAAGTGCAGGCATCTATTGTCATATAAACTGTAATTTTGATGTAGACTACGTAAAATCTCACTCTATGTGTTGTATATAACACTGAGCATATGGTGACTCTTAAGCAAGGGTGTGAGGTGTGCAGACGTGTGTGCATGTGCAATGGAAGGAGTGTGACAAAATGAACTCCGTTTTCCCTCTCTTATTGCCCAAGCTTTTTATATTTATTCTCCTGGACAGCTCAGGCACCACTGAGCTCCAGGTTTCATGCTGGAACTTTACATAAAGTGGATGGCTTTGACATCAGCATAATTTGTTAAACTTCTTATTTTGAAATAATAATAGATTCACTGGAAGTTGTTGGTAAATGTTCAGGGATGGCTCATGTACCCTTCACCCAGCCTCCCCCAGTGTTCACCTTGTGCCTGATTATAGTTTATCAATACAAGAAATTGGCACTGGTACAATCCATAGAGCTTATTCAGATTTCATTAGTTCTAGGTATACTCGTGTGTGTGTGTGTGTGTGTGTGTGTGTGTGTGTAAATCGATGCAGTTCCATCACATGTGTAACTTCACTAACAACCACCTCCCCAATGAAGATACTTTTTTTTCAATTTTTTTGTTGAAGTATAGTTGATTTACAATGCTCATCTCTGCTGTGCAGCAAAGTGACTCAGTTATAGATATATATACATTCTTTTTTTATATTCTTTTCCATTATGGTTTATCACAGGATATTGAATATACTTCCCTGTGCTATCCAGTAGGACCTTGTTGTTTATCCATTCTAAATGTAATAGTTTGTGTCTACCAACCCCAAACTCCCAGTCCATCCCTTTCCCTCCCCATCTCCCCCTTGGCAAACACAAGTCTGTTCTCTATGCATATGAGTCTGTTTCTGTTTTGCATATAGATATGTTCATTTGAGCCATATTTTAGATTGCACATATAAGTGATATCATATGGTATTTGTCTTTCTCTTTCTGACTTACTTCACTTAGTATGATCATCTCTAGCTGCATCCCTGTTGCTGCAAATGGCATTATTTCATTCTTTTTTATGGCTGAGTAGTGTTCCATTGTATATATGTACCACATCTTCTTCATCTCCATCTGTCAATGGACATTTAGGTTGTTTCCATGTTTTGGCTGTTGTGAATAGTGCTGCTATGAACATAGGGGTACATGTATGTTTTCAAATTATAGTTTTGTCCAAGTATATTTCCAGGAGTGGGATTGCTGTATCATATGGTAATTCTATTTTTAGTTTTCTGAGAAACCTCCATATTGTTTTCAATAGTGGCTGTACCAACTTACATTGCCACCAACAGTGTAGGAGGGTTCCCTTCTGTGCATACCCTCTCCAGCATTTGTTATTAGTAGACATTTTTTAAAAACATTTTTATTGGAGTATAGTTGATTTACAATGTTGTGTTAGTTTCAGGTGTACAGCAAAGTGAACCAGTTATACATATACATAAATCCACTTCTTTTTTTTAGATTCTTTTCCCATACAGGCCATTACAAAGTATTGAGTAGAGTTTCCTATGCTCTATAGCAGGTTCTTATTAGTTATCTATTTTATGTATGGTAGTGTGTATTGTCAATCCCAGTCTCCCAATTTATCCCTCCCCCACCCTCTTATCCCCTGGTAACCATAAGTTTGTGTTCTACATCTGTGACTGTACTTCTGTTCTGTAAATAAGTTCATTTGTACCTTTTTTTTTAGATTCCACATATAGCAGGATACAAAATTAATACACAGAAATCTCTTGCATTCCTGTACACTAACAACAAAAGATCAGAAAGAAAGAGGAAAAAAAAAAAAAAGATCAGAAAGAGAGATTAAGGAAACAGTCCCATTTACCATTGAAACAAAAAGAATAAAATACCTAGGAAGAAACCTACATAAGGATGCAAAAGACCTGTACTCAGAAAATTCTAAGATACTGATGAAAGAAATCAAAGATGACACAAGCAGATGGAGAGATATACCATGTTCTTGGACTGGAAGAATCAGTATTGTGTAAATGACTATACTACCCAAAGCAATCTACAGATTCAATGCAATCCCTATTAAATTACCAATGGCATTTTTTTTACAAAACTAGAACAAAAATCTTAAAATTTATATGGAGACACAAGAGACCCCGAATAGCCAAAGCAATCTTGAGGGAAAAAAATGGAGCTGGAGGAATCAGGCTCCCTGACTTCGGACTATACTACATAGCTACAGTAATCAAAAGAGTATGGTACTGGCACAAAACAGAAATATAGATCCATGTAGATTTTTTAATGATGGCCATTCTTACTGCTGTGAGGTGGTACCTCATTGTAGTTTTGATTTGCATTTCTCTAATAATTAGTGATGTTGAGCATCTTTTCATTTGCGTACTGGCCACCTGTATCCACAGTGAAGATACTTAATTGCGCTGTCCCCACAAAGTTCCCTGATGCTACTGCTTTATAGCCACACCCACCCCTCTCCCCACCCCAGCTCCTCACAACGGCTAACCTGTTCTCTATTTCTTTAACTATGTTATTCCACAGGTACTACATATGTGGAATAATACCATATGTAACTTTCTGAGGTTGACTTTTTCCATTCAGCATAATTTCTTTGAAGTTTATCCAGGGTGTTGTGTGCATCCATAGTTCATTCTTTTCTATTGCTCAGTAATATTCTATGGTATGGATGTACCACAGTTTGAAGGACATTTGGGTAGCTTCCAGTTACTGGTTATTAGGAATAAAGATGCTATGTACATTCTGGGAAAAAAAATTTTTTCATTTCTCTGGGGAAAATACCCAAGAGTGCAATTTCTGGATCATATGGTAAGTCTACTTTTAACTTTCAACGGAATTGCTGAGCTATTTTCCAGATGAAAAATGGCTGTGTCATTTTACATTCCCAGCAGTAGCTTTTGAGTGATCCAGCTTCTCTGAGTCCTCACCAGCATTAGGTATGATCACTAATTTTTTATTTTAGCCATGCTGATAGATGTGTAGTGATATCTCATTGTGGTTTTAATCTGCTTTTTTGTAACGGCTAATGATGTTGAACAACTTTTCATGCACTTATTTGTCATTTTACTGATGAGGATATCCTCTTCAGTGAAATATCTTTCATGTCTTTTACCCATTGTCTAATTAGATTGGTTTTTAATGTTGAGTTTTGAGGATCTTCATCTATTTTTTATACAAGTCCATTGTTACACATGTGATATTCAAATAATTCCTTTCAGTTTCTAATTTGTCCTTTCATCCTCTTAATGGGGTCTTTTTTCAAAGTAAAAATTTTTAATTTTGGTAATTTTTCCTTTAACTGATTGTCGTTTTAATATCAAATCTCAGCATTCTTTGCCTAGGTCCTGAATATTTTCTTCTACTTTTTTTTCTAGAGATTTTAGTGATTTGTGTTTTAGATTTAAGTCCATAATCCATTTTTTAGTTTATTTTTATACACAGTATGAGGCTTGTGCTTAGGCTCATTTCTTTTGCCTCTGATGTCTAATTATTCCAACATCATTTGTTGAAAGTTTATCCCTCTTCCGTTGAATTACAGCACGATCTTTTAAAGATATGTAGCTCTTAAATAAATTGTATCCTACATAATAATAAATCAAAATGTTTGAACACCTACTCTGTGCCAGGCATATTAACTGCGCAGGCACTTTACCTGCATTATTAACCATTTATAGTTTGCAGGAAAAAAGAAACATGTGGGCAATATTATTATCTTCACTTTAGAGATATGGAAACTAAAGTTTGCAAAACATTAAGTGACAGGCTTGGGATCATGAAGGTGGTGTGATGTAAAGATAGAATTCAGATCTGTCTGAGTTGAAAGCACATATTGTGCTTAATACTAAAATGTTTTATCATCAAAGGAAGCTCAGAATCAAAGCTTTTCATCTTTCAAGTCCTTATTACGTTGTATAGTAAGAATTGATGACCTCTTTGACAGACCCTTAAAAATGTTTCTCTAGCTTGAGAATTCAGCCAGAAGTGTGTAATCTGGTCATGAAATTTGACCAGGCATTTACCATATTATCTGTAACCATTTTAGAAAATGAAATGGTCCCTTCATCCAGTATCAATTTTTAACAATACTCTTTGCTATACGAATACTAACAGCCAGAGCATCTGACACATTTTGGCTCCTTTTTATTCAGTTTGTAATTTAACAGAACTTCTTCCAGAGCCATTTGGTTTTAACAAAGGTCATGTAGCTAAGGATGACTTTCCCTGTTTATTGTGTCTCTAATTCTTTTTAAAAATCTTGATAGGCGATTTTCCTGGACATTAACCTGTCGTAATGATTTCTTTGTGATTGACATGTTACACCCTCAATTTACATACGTTTCTGATGTGCTACTTTTCACTTCATTGAGGCTTTCTAGATGCTGCATATTAAAAGCAAAGTGAACAACAGGGTCATCTAGTGCCATATGTTGCTTGGAAGGGGATTAGCAGGGTTTTTTTTTTCTTTTTAATCATAGTTCTACTTTCGTTCATAAACATTTGGTACTTGGTCACCTTTTGCAAATAGGAAATCTCATGGCTAAAGCAAAAATCAGAAGATGAATTGCTTTGCTTCCTCTACTGATTACTTGTGGAATGACCTTGAGTAGCCTCCCATTCTGAACCTTCCCATCTTGCCATTGCGGATCACTAAGGAATAAATGCTTTGCCCTTGAGCATTAGCTTTTATTTTTTCTTGTTTTGCAATATGGATGAGTTAGTCTTTCCGAAGCAAGAGTAAATAAGTAAGTGGGTCTTTTACAAAAGCCATAAGAGAGGGCTCAGCCAGGGCACCAAGCAAGACACAGGCATGGGTAATAGTTAACTGTGGCACAGAATTGTCTCCAGTAATGGAAGCTCTCTGAGAAGAGGAGATCTGTGTCTTTGGCTCCCTGCTCTATCTCCAGAGTCAGCAACAGTATCAGACACTCCCCGCAGTCTGCTGTTTCAGTTCCAGTTTCCACATCTGCCCTTGGCTCTTGTAAGGTAGTGAAACTAGCCACGTGTGTCTTGGAACTCCACACTCTATCCTAAGGCAATGCTCCAATTCCCCAGGTATCTATTGCTTGCATTATGCCCCAGGAAACCTCCCAAGTGGTCCTGACCTTCCTGGGGAAAAAAATTGAACCAAGAAAAAGGAGTCTTGGAGGATCCTAGTCAATCAGTTTTCCCTTCCCTGATTTCAGTGTTCTGTCTATAGGTGAGGAAATGACAGCAGACTGCACTGGTCTGTTGGAAGTATGAAATGAGACTGTGCAGTAAATGGATTTTTCCAGACGGCAAAGCACCATGCCCAGTTCTAAAGAGGATTGTCACTGTTATAAAAGTGAAATAGTTCCATAGCTTGTTTCTGCTCAGATCTTAGTTATAGTGCCATTATTACAACACCTTTAAAATGGGCAAAGCCTCATTTTTCCCATATGTAAAATGGGGGTAAGATTGGGTAAATCTGAAGATTTAGAAGGATGATAAAGAGTAGAACATGGAGTCAGGCTGCTTGGGTTCAGATGTTGGCCCTGATGCTCACTGAGTTTCTTGTTGCATCTGTTTCTCCATCAGTGAAGTGCTGTATGATAATGATTATTCATGGGTTGACCTGAGAATGAAATGAAATGACATAATATGATTAGCAAACTACCTGTCACATAATAAACTTCAGTACATACGAGTTATGATATTACTATTATTAAAACCTCCAACTACCCTACTTCCCTTCTTTTCTCCTTCCTTCCCTTTCCTTACCCTGGATCTTTTTTTTTAAATTTAATTTAATTAATTTATTTATTATATAGCAGGTTCTTATTAGTTATCTGTTTTATACATGTTAGTGTATATATGTCAATCCCAATCTCCCAATTCATCTCACCACCACCACCCCATCCTCCACTTTCCCCCATTGGTGTCCATACATTTGTTCTCTATATCTGTGTCTCTATTTCTGCCTTGCAAACCGGTTCATCTGTACCATTTTTCTAGATTCCACATATATGCGTTAATATACGATATTTGTTTTTCTCTTTCTGACTTACTTCACTTTGTATGACAGTCTCTAGGTCCATCGACGTCTCTACAAATGACCCTATTTCATTCCTTTTTATGGCTAAGTAACATTCCATTGTATATGTGTACCACATCTTCATTATCTATTCATCTGTGTATGGGCATTTAGATTGCTTCCATGAACTGGCTATTGTAAATAGTACTGCAGTGAACATTGGGGTGCATGTATCCTTCAGAATTAGGGTTTTCTCTGGTATATGCCCAGGAGTGGAATTGCTGGGTCATATGGTAATTCTATTTTTAGTTTTTTAGGGACCTCCATAGTGGCTATATCAATTTACATACCCACCAACAGTGCAAGAGGGTTCTCTTTTCTCCACACCCTCTCCAGAATTTGTTGTTTGTAGATTTTCTGATGATGCCCATTCTAACCTGTGTGAGGTGATACCTAACTGTAGTTTTGATTTGTGTTTCTCTAATGATTAGTGATGTGGAACATCTTTTCATGTGCCTCTTGGCCATCTGTATGTCTTCTTTGGAGAGATGTCTTCTTAGGTCTTCTGCCCAATTTTTGATTGGGTTGTTTGTTTTTTTAATATTGAGTTGCATGAGCTATTTATATATTTTGGAGATTAATCCTTTCTTGATTCGTTGGCAAATATTTTCTCTCATTCTTAGGGTTGCCTTTTTGTCTTATTTATAGTTTCCTTTGCTGTGCAAAAGCTTTTAAGTTTCATTAGGTTCCATTTGTTTATTTTTGTTTTTATTTCCATTACCCTAGGAGGTGGGTCAAAAAGGATCTTGCTGTGATTATGTCATAGAGTGTTCTGCCTATGTTTTCCTTTAAGAGTCTGATAGTGTCTGGCCTTACATTTAGATCTTTAATCCATTTTGAGGCTATTTTTGTGTATCGTGTTAGGGAGTGTTCTAATTTCATTCTTTTACATGGAGCTGTCCAGTTTTCCCAGCACCACTTATTGAAGAGACTGTCTTTTCTCCAATGTATATCCTTGCCTCCTTTGTCATAGATTAGTTTACCATAGGTGTGTGGGTTTATCTCTGGGCTTTCTATCCTGTTCCATTGATCTATATTTCTGCTTTTGTGCCAGTACCATATTGTCTTGATTACTGTAGCTTTGTAATATAGTCTAAAGTCAGGGAGTCTGATTGCTCCAGCTCCATTTTTTTCCGTCAAGATTGCTTTGGCTATTTGGTGTCTCTTGTGTCTCCATACAAATTTTAAGATGTTTTTGTTCTAGTTTTGTAAAAAATGCCATTGGTAATTTGATAGGGATTGCATTGAATCTGTAGATTGCTTTGGGTAGTATAGTCATTTTCACAATATTGATTCTTCCAGTCCAAGAACATGGTATACCTCTCCATCTGTTTGTGTTGTCTTTGATTTCTTTCATCAGCATCTTAGAATTTTCTGAGTACAGGTCTTTTGCATCCTTATGTAGGTTTCTTCCTAGGTATTTTATTCCTTTTGTTGCAGTGGTAATGGGTTGTTTCCTTAATTTCTCTTTCTGATCTTTTGTTGTTAGTGCATAGGAATACCAGAGATTTCTCTGCATTAATTTTGTATCCTGCAACTTTACCAAATTCATTGATTAGCCCTAGTAACTTTTCTGGTGGCATGTTTAAGATTTTCTGTGAATAGTATCATGTCATCTGCAAACAGTGACAGTTTTACTGCTTCTTTTCCCATTTGTATTCTTTTTATTTCTTTTTCTTCTCTGATTGCCATGGCTAGGACTTCCGAAACTATGTTCAGTAAGACTGGTGATAGTCGACATCCTTGTCTTGTTCCTGATCTTAGAGGAAATGCTTTTGTTTTTCACCATCGAGAATGATGTTTGCTGTGGGTTTGTCATATATGGCCTTTATTATGTTGAGGTAGGTTCCCTCTATGCCCATTTATCATAAATGGGTGTTGAATTTTTCAAAAGCTTTTTCTGCATCTATTGAGATGATCATAGGTTTTTATTCTTCAATTTGATAATATGGTGTATCACATTGATTGATTTGCATGTATTGAAGAATCCTTGCATCCCTGGGATAAATCCCACTTGATCATGGTGTATGATCCTTTTAATGTGTTATTGGTTTCTGATTGCTAGTATTTTGTTGAGGATTTTTGCATCTATATTCATCAGTGATATTAGTAATTTTAATTGGTAATTGGATAATTTTCTTTTTTTCCTACCCTGGATCTTGAAACAAAGTGTAATTGAAACACAGAGAATTCTGTTGTGTATTATCTTGAAGAAAGTCCACCTGGAATGTTCTGTCAGATACTAACTAAATCTCATATGCTTTCTTTGGAGGAGATTCCCTTTCTAATTGCTAGAAATTCTCTAATTTCTTCTGCTTTAAAAACGAAACCCGTGAAAACAGAACAGAGCAAAATCGTATGCACGGTTTCTTTTTCTCAAAGCGTCACAGATTATTTTTCTCAAAGCGTCTCCAGAGCTCACACCTGTCCTAGTTCCAGCTCTGATAAACTGGGGAGGACTTTCTCAGAGGGACCACATTTGGAACTTTGTCAGTTTCACAGTGGTCTTTGCCTGAAGCCACCTGATGTCCCTCTTTCTCTGAGTTTTTGCTGAGGGACCTGGAGGTGACCGGTGGTCAGGATACACACACACTGGGAGCAGGTTCTGCAGAGCTGTAAGGATGGGCATGTTTTACTCTCTCTCCTGCCCCCACCATTTTTATGTGCACTTTCTGAATTCTTTCCATTTTAGCAAGTGCCTTTTAGCCAGGATCTGAATGCAGCCCTATGGGAGAGAGGAATATAGTACGTACAATTTTTTTTTTTAACAGCAACAAAGCTGTGACTCTGCCACAGAATGGGAAAGGGGGGGGGAAATCTCTCAACCAGATGATTAAATCAAGTTCTGCTGGGTATCTTGGGCTCCAAGCTCTCTGCAGTGTTCTACAATAAACCGAAATCAATTAGTCTGGTCACTCTTTCTCTTCATTTGTGTGGAAATGAGTTGAAATTCTGTCCTTATAAATAATGTAGGTAACTTTGGAAAGGTGACCTAAATTTTCAGGCTGTGGTTTGTAGTCCTTATAAACTGAAGCTCATTTGAATATCAGACCACTATTAGCTGAAGGGCAGAATTAAGGATGACCCCATCAGAGTACTTAGTTGCAAAACTATTGGGGGGAAAAAATCTCATTTTAAGATCCTCTTAAGATCTGGACATTGAACATAGAGTGAATGTGAGCCTTTAGAACATAACTGACTTTTAATGTATGATTGTTAGAAAAAAAGGTAAAATGATTATAAAACACTAAAAATATTAATCATATTAATTTCTAACAACCATTATGCAGTGGAAATATCACATAAAGATTTATTTGTAAAGTCTGAGCGTGGGCTATTTATTTTATAAAACTAAGAAATTCCTGGTTCCGTTTGTTCAAAACCCTAATAAGAACCATTAAGTGGAAACACTTGATAAAGCTATGTAACTGTAGATCATTAGTGGAGAAAAGACTTCAGTTTGCCTTAGACTTGATGTTTCTAGAAATAAAATTAAATCATTGAGAAAAGATTAAGGATGAGATAAATCAGTTGGAAAGAAAAAATGTTCATAAAATGATTGAAAGGAGACATCAAAGTAAACATCTTTTTAACACTGGCATGGCTAATCAGACAATAACCCACACATAAGCCACCTGCCTTCCAAAACCCAACTGAGACTGGCTTAAGCACCAAAAGAAATGTAGTAGCTCAAGGGACTAAAACAATCCAGAAATAAAACCAGACCCAGGAACTAGATGATGTCATCAGGACTTGCCATCTCCCAGTCCCTAACTCTGTCTTCCTTATGTGGGTTTCACTACCAGGGAGAACTTTCCTATCAAGTCAAGATATTTGGGGAGTTCCAGGCTTCAACCCTACTAGCTCAGCAATTCCATTTGGGAGACGGTTCCTTTCCCACGTGTGTCAATAACAGTTCTGAGGCTGTGTCAGTTAACTGGTTTGGGTCAAATGACTATCCCTGAGAAATTCACAGGTGGCAGGGCTTGATATCAGTGCTGTTTGTCCCTTGTATCAAATAAGAATAGGAGAGAGGTGTTTCCCCAGAGGAAATTAAGTTTCTGTTATCAGAAAAGGGGGAATGGGCTGTTCAGGATACAAAACAACATGGTGACCTGCAGCACCCATCTTTCTAAGGCTGGATTAGATAAGGCATAAGTTAGGAGAAGGTAAGACTATGAGCAAAAGGAGCCCAGAAAGGGAAAGAAAACTGAAAAGGGAGAATCAGAAACCGCCCCCGCCCCCTTTTTATTCCCAGGTCCTGGCACAGCTTGTTTGTGAATGAAAAAGAATTAGACACTCCTTATGAATCAACAGAAGATAACTCTATTTCTTAATAAGGCTCCGCACCCAAGTTGTGTGGGTTTTTTCCCCACACCACACAGTCCTCCAGCACCAGCTGGGTGTCCTACAATTTGACTCAATCCTAACACTATCTACCTGGAGATAACATCAGATCCCACAAGTTAAGCGCTCAGTCCTACAAGAGTGCCGCCCCCGCCCCCCCCCCACCCCCGTTACCGAGCTCAGGTTCAGCTGCTTGCTGCTCAAAAGCCAATAATTGAGAGGTAAGTGTCAGTAGAAAGGAAAGGTGCTTTGATTAGAAAAGCCAGCAATCTGTGGGAGAAGGTGGACTCATGTTCCAAGACCAGCTCTGAAGATTCTGCTCAGCCATGACAGTTTTTAAAGGGAAAAAAGAGTGGGGGGAGAATTTCAGTAAATCTTGTAAGCAGGAGGTTGGGTTCTGCATCATTCTCCATATTGTGCAGACTGGCTGACTCTCTCTTCAGATGTTATCTTGCCCGTGTGGTCTTTCTGCAGGATTGCTAAGTGGGTTGTTGCGGGTAGAGAACTAGTTACTCTTTAACTACTTAATTCTTCATTCTTCTTTTTAATCTAGGAAAAGAATCAACAGGTTAGGCAAAGCATGGTATGCATTCAGGAGAGCGTAAGTCAGGAGTTAGTTTAAACTGCCTAGTGATCTAATTTCTATAATTAGGTTCTTTCAAGGTTAGAGGGGGACAGAAATTGGAAAACAGGAAAGAGACAAGAGAGATGCTTTTACCCCACCCTGAGATCCATTTCACCTATTCAGACATAAAGGAGCAGAATTAAATTAAGGTTGCCAAAAGTATAGAAGGCACACTGGTGTCCTGATGTGAATCGTGACTAGGAGATTTGTTGGGTATTTTGTAAATACTCCTAAGAGTCAAATGTGGAGCATCTACCCCATTGTGAACCACTTTAGTATGATGCATGTGTTTCAGTCATATATCCTTCGAAGGATACATATCTGAATAACACCAAACATGAAAAATGGCTCTCTAAACATTTCTTGTTCTTTTAGCTTTCTCTTTCTCCCAGATGTATGTATATTGAGATGATTTTGTTAACATTAAAACATACAAGGGCTTCCCTAGTGGCACAGTGGTTGAGAGTCTGCCTGCCGATGTAGGGGACGCGGGTTTGTGCCCCCCCGTCTGGGAAGATCCCACATGCCGCGGAGTGGCTGGGCCTGTGAGCCATGGCCGCTGAGCCTGCGCATCCGGAGCCTTTGCTCCACAACGGGAGAGGCCACAACACTGAGAGGCCTGCGTACCGCAAAACAAACAAACAAACAAAAAAAACATACAAGAAATCCATGTTATGGAAAAATCACCTCTAGTCATATTCCTGCCTCATTGTCTGGTGTAATGATTCTAAACTTCTCCCCCTGCTAATTGTGTCACCCTTGAGAAAGCTGGCTCTCAGTTTGCTGATCTGTCCATTGGGGATAATAATATCCCCTGCAGAGGTTTGTTATCACGGTGCCTGACAGAGGGTAATCATATGTTGGCTGTAATTATTGTTGGGGCATTTCAGCTTCATTTGGAAATGGTCTCAGAACTAATCAGACATACTTGCTTAGAGGATTCCAAGAAGATATAAAATACACTGATGCTCAATATTAGGGTTTTGGGAACTTCGCCAGGAGTTACACTGCTCCTAGCTCCACCTGGTTCCTGGTACCTATTTTATCCCAAGGGTTGCCCTCATCTTGTCTGTCCAGCCTTCCTAGGAGTAACCAATGATATTTCCTAGTCTCAAGAGACTAGCTCTCTTTGCAAAACATTGATGTACTCTCCTGTATACTTTAGAATTCTCACCTGTTATTTCTTTTTCAGGCAACCAGCCCCTAAGACAAAATGAAAATTGCTTGAGTGGGAATTCGGGGGAGAAAGGGAGATTTTTAGTCAAACTGGGCAAACCTAAGTGATCCTTTAGTCATTTTTCTAGCAATTTCCTTCTTCTCTGGAGCCTGACCCTGTAGGAAAAGGAACTATTTCAAGTCAATTACTATTCATAAAGGGCATAATTACATAAAAATCAGAAAAGGAACCCAATTTCTCTTATTATGGTAATGTAATGGTAATTTTTGAAAGAACTACAATGCATATGACAGAAATGGCATTTGCTTCCTTTCGACTTCTTATTGCTTTTAGTTTAATACCATATCATTCCTAAATCTCCATTTCGTCAGCAAAGCAGCAATAAGTGACAGTTTGTAGGTTATCTTTCAGCAAGAAAGCAAAACAAAACAAATGATTAGTTAATAACACACGGTTGTGGCTAATACACTTCTCATTGGACAATATTCAAAAGTTTCCCCCAGAATTCAGAGGATAGACCCTTGAGAGTTTGGGTGATGACAGCAGATCAAGATTTAGCTGCCCAGAAACCTGTTCACAGTCTCAGACTCCAAACTCCTGGGCTTGCTTCCAGTTCCCTGCCCCAATCTTGATATTTCCCATCCTTTTCAAATACTAAAAAAAAACTGCATTCTCTGGCTACCTGCTGAGTGCTTTACACACATTGTTTCACTCAGTCTACATACTACTTCTCTGTTAGAACTTCTATTATTCCCTTCTTTGGCATTTTCCTTCCATTCATTCATACACATCAGTGAATATTCATTGAATGCCAGGCCATACCCTAGGTGCTATGGATATAGCAATGAGGAGAACTAAAACTTGCCTTCTAGTTGGGAAGAAAGACAGTAAATGGAAGGTGAAGAAGAAAGTGGAGGAGCAGGAGGAGGAGAAATGGTCAGGGAGATGATATTTGATCAGAGACCTAAATGGAGCAATCGCATGAACTCGGGTTAAGTATTCCAGGCAGCGGAACTATCATGTGCAAAGGTCCTGAGGCAGAGACAGGGTTTGTAAGAACAGGACAAAGCCTCTGTGAATGGAATGTGCTGAGAGGGGTAGGAAGGGCATGAGCTGGAAGAAGGGCCCAGAGCCTTGTAGGCCAGGTAAAGACTCTGGATTTCTTTCTGAGGATAATGAGAATCCATTACATGGTTGATGGCAGGGGAGTGATATGATTTACCTGCGAGGAAACTGAAACTAGAGATATTAAATAACTCATTGATATCACATATCTGGGAAACCCAGAGCCAGGACAGGGTTGTGCAGTTTCAGAGCCTTAATCACTTATAATCATAGTATCGTTTTTCAGTTACTCATAATTCCATGTGTATACGCTCTGTTAATGCCTTTAAAAATAAGCTGAACCTTTGCAACTAACTACTTTCTTCTATTGATACTCCCTCACTCAAAATCTCAACTGGCTTATTTCTCATCTTATTACTTAACTTTCAGTAAACCTCCCCCTCCAGTCACAGATCCAATTAATTGTTCCCTATAAAATTCATGGGATGTATCTTTTCTTTTCCATTGGCCTGGCTACAATTTGAGCTTCAAGGTGTGTGAAGTCCATCTTGTCAAGATTTCTGAACGCTCAACAGTTTGGTACCAGTTTACCTTCTCAATCTCACCTCTCCTTATTCTCCAACATGTCATATTGGTCAACTTCAGGCTATATTTTGACCATACACCGTTTTTTAAAAACTTGCATACAAAATTAGATTACTTCTCTTTTAAAAAAAAGCCTCTCTTTAAAAAAAAAACACCAAAAACTCAGATCTGACAACACTGGGGCCATATTCCCACAAGGCTGAAGCTGAGAAGTGGCTGCCAATTTTGTATGGGACATAAACTTTCCAGTTCTCTGCGGTGTCCATAGTCAGGCACCCAGAGGTGTCACTCATCACCTGTCTGGTCCTCGGAAGCATTCTCACATATTTTGGCATTAGTTAAGAAGAGGGGCTCTAAGTACTTTCTGGAGCTGAACTGCCTGGGTTCAAATTCCAGCTTTTAATACTTAATAACCTTCCTAAATTGACTGGTGGCTTAAGCTCTCTGTGGCTGCCCTGTAAAATGTAGGTACGTAATATGATACATACCTCACATCCCTGGTGGGATGATTAAATGAATTAATATATACACAAACATTTAGAACAATGGATGGACATAGAAAGCACTCAATAGCTTGCTGTTTATAATTCCTGCT
>NW_006772104.1:714706-721406 GCF_000442215.2 Lipotes vexillifer
ACTGGTGTACTTGAACAATTGAACATACCTTTTGCAATCCCATCTCCCTACCCTTGTGTACCTTAATTCTCCATCCCAAATGGCTTATCCAGTCTTCTATGATTACTGAATTCTATCCATCTCTTAAAATCTTCTTCAGATCTCTCCCTTTTATGAAGCCTTCCCCAACCACTCTAGTTGTTCATCATTTCTCACTGTTCTCTGTTCCTCCAACTTTGATTTTGTGTGCTACCCGTTGTATACTCATCTACTCCTTTGCATTGGCATTTAACTGTCTTGTGCTGATGTTTTATCTCTCTAACCAGATTGGAGCATCCTAATGGAGATGCATGACAGGTGATGATTGGGTCATGTTTCAGCTTGCTGACAGATCGTTGGCACCAATTCTATAGAGTACAAAATTTATTTTCTGAACTCTCATGAGGGGAATTTTTATCATGACATTTTTCTTAGCCAACAAAACTAAGTTAGAAGGTCAGGTTTTTGTCTAATCAATGGAATAGTGTAATAGGCAGTTATAAATAACACAGTTACAGGGTTGAAACAGTTTTTCACCCTTTCTGATGTAGGTTGATGTGGATTGAAGGTCTTTACTGTGTGACACTGCTTCCAAATTGAAGGCCATTATCATATGGCAACTGTGTTACGATTTAGTTCCTTTCTACCTTATAAAAGCTACAAACCTAACGGGCAAATCTGTAAAAATGATCAGGAGATAAGTTTCTTTGGAGTTCTAAAAGTCATACTGGAAACTGTATATATATATATATATATATATATATATATAAGTTGAGAGATCAGTATGGTTCATATCAGGCCTTGGTCTTCAACATGGATAAAAGACAAAAGATGAGAAGTCAACATGCAATAGGTTATGCAATGGAGATGCTGAAATTAGTTACTGAGAAAGTGTGAAAATCAATTACATCAAGATTGAATCAAGTAAGATGTTTGTTAGTGAGGATGGAAAGTTTGAAGTATGCTTTTTCACTAATGTCAGTGAATGCTTGCTTAAAATTCAGTCAGAGCTCAGAAGAATTACTTAAACCTAGAAGGAAGATACATGCCATCATTTGCATAAATCTCTTGAAATAAACGCTTTTCCATATGCCATCAAGGTGGGGAGTGAGGCTATAATTACTGAGGCCACTTTCTAAATACTACTGCTGGAATCTATCCATATGGGAACCAAAAAAATCCTGTGATAGATAGTTATTACCTCTGTGGAGGACTATATAAGAATATTACAAATAACCTTAGGTTTTAGCAGTGGGTCTACCACAATTAAGTCCCAGTTTTCTGAAAGTGGCCTTTCTAGAATGTTCATGTCTGACTCTATTTTATCAAGGGTCATGGTCTCATGCAAGGAGAAGGAGTAATGAGATTGTTTGATTAATTAGAGAATGCCCAATTAATCCTGCTGGCAGCAAGCCAAACCCACAGTTCCAGCTTATATAGCACAATAAATAGAAAAGGTAATTTGATATTCTGGCTAAAGCTAGCTCTGGAAGTGACAGTCACTTGGCCCCTTTGAAAAGGTGGGGAGAAAATGAATTTTGTAATGAATTACTTGTCACTCAAAAGATACTTGATTTTACAATAGGAAATAATAACCCCTCCAAAGAGAGGTCATTTTGCCAAAAAAGGAAGGAATAAATCAGTAAGTGCTAGTGAAACAGATGAAGAATATTCATTCACGTTTCAGCCATCTACAACCCTAAACTATTAGATTAAAGTAGAATGATCCAATCTGAGAAGTTGACTGGGTAGAGAAGGAATAAAGAGAACCCCTTACTTCTCAAATAATTGTCTATTAAATATTAGTCTTTTTCTTTTATTAGATTTGTCATACATACCTATATATATATTTTTTAATCTTTATTGGAGTATAATTGCTTTACAATGGTGTGTTAGTTTCTGCTTTATAACAAAGTGAGTCAGTTATACATATACATATATCCCCATATCTCTTTCCTCTTGTGTCTCCCTCCCTCCCACCCTCCCTATCCCACCCCTCTAGGTGGTCACAAAGCACCAAGCTAATCTCTCTGTGCTATGTGACTGTTTCCCACTAGCTGTCTATTTTACATTTGGTAGTGTATGTATGTCCATGCCACTCTCTCACTTTGTCCCAGCTTACCCTTCCCCGCTCCGTGTCCTCAAGTCCATTCTCTAGTAAAACCTACATTTTAAAAATCTGGTTTGTGTCCAGTTTAGAGAAATGTAATCCATTTACATTTATTGCTTTGGTTCTGATTGAAAGTAATCATGAAATCTAGATAATTAAGGACATTGTCCCACTCTTCAGTGTACCAAGGAATAATTGTGAATTGAAGACTTTGTTTAAGGTCTTGTAGTGTAATCAGCAGTCACCACTGTTATTTCTTAAATGTGATACCTGTTGGGAAGGAACCTATATATCCCACTTTACTTCTGGTATTGTGAGCTAAATACTGTCTAGAGGTCCATTTAGAGGTTACTAGGATCAATGGCCACAGTACAGGAAATCACTACAGAAAAGTAAAGCCCATGCTAGTGATTTTTATAGTTTGTTTGTCTGCCTGTTTGTTTTGTGAGGGATAGTGACTTATTTAAGGGGCCCCGAGCTTCATGGGATTTGCATTTGTCTAATGTGTCTGCACAGGAAATGGTTGCAGGTAGGCTGATAGGAATTGAAAGACTAGTCCATTTTCCCGGGCTGACAAAGGCAGTTAAATCTGTAAAATACAGAGATTTCAGTTTTACCAAACATATTTTTAAAAGCAGATGACTCTATTTACTAATATGGCTCTCTTTCAGAACACTAGCTCTACTACAATACATACTATTTATCAAAGCCAGAAAATTGCTTTAAAACATTTTCCAAATATTACATTTTAACCTTAGGACAGATGGCTACTCCTACTATCTTTAAGTTGGGATATTACAACAATCCTTTCAGGTGTGCAGTAGAATAAAATAATTTTTATTCTTACTTGGTCTGGGGATGACTTCTGGCAGGAGGTCCTAGTGCCCGGTTACTAAACAGTTTCCACATTTTCTAAATATACTTTCGCACCTCAAATTGTCTTCCTTTAGCCACAGGGAAATGTCAGGGTTCTCTCAAACTAAAGCTCTGCTAGCGTTGAGATATGTCATACTGGTTCAGAGCAAATAGACTGGCTGTGAGATCAAGACATTAAGTTTCTTATGATGTGTGTACCTCAGCACATCTGTAAAGCGGGGATGATAATTGTAACTATCTCCTTCTATCTCCTTGCATTGCAGTATAAAGTCAAATTAAAATATTGCTTGACCTGTGGTATTATTTATGTGCTGTTACTGTCTCTTGGAGAGAATAATTTCTCTGTTGAGATGATTAGCAGCACTGTTTGTTAAAAGTCTCAGGTGTCTAAGAGGTAAGGATGTCATGGAGAGCATCCTGTTTGTAAAATTCTTGTTGAATTGTTTAATGGACATAGTCTTGTATCTAGTTTAATGGGGATGGCCTTGGCTTTGTGAAGAATGTTATTTGGAAACTGTGGGACAGGAGGACAGCAAATTCAACCATAGAGTTATAAGCCCAGAGGGTTAATCAAGCTAAGTGATGTGGGAAAAGAAGATTGGGGGAGATTTGGTGTATTTTTATGTTTATTGACCGGTACGTCCACCTCCCCCCTCTCTCTGCTGCCGCCACCTCTCCCTTGAATCTTGGAGCCACAATAGTCACATCTCCTCCTCCACCCTGTTCCTCACGCTGCAGCCAGTGTGATTTCTTATGATTTTCCGCCACCTCATGTCATTCCCACGCCTAGCCTCATGCATTGGTTGGACTTTGGATAGATCGAAAGCATCAAGCTTCTCCCTCTCTAGCTTCACCTCCCGCCTCGTCTCCCCTCACTCAGAATTGCTCTGACTCTGCCGCCCTTCTCCCTGGCCCTTGAAGTGTTTCCAGCCTCAGCACGTGTGCACATGCTGTTCTTCTATGTGGACATCTTCCAATGCCACTTCTCTCCTGCTCATCCTTCAGACCTCAACTAAACATCACTTTCCTAGCAAGCACTTCTTTGGAGCCTAGCCTCCCCCATCATAATGCTAATTTTCTGACATAGCATACTGACCTTTTCCTTTGTATAACTTATTCCGATGTGTAGTGCTCTGTTTTTCTGTGTGTTTGTTCCAGTAGACAGTTAACTCCAAAAGGGCAGGGACTGTGTCTTTTTTAAACCCTGTATCTTGACTCCCAGGATAACACCTCAGACATGGTTCGTACTTAATGAGTAGGTGTTGAGTCAGTGGATGCATGGACAAATGAACCCTTCCTGTGTGCCAAGCACCAGGCTAAGCACACAATGCATGATTTTATTTCATCCGTACAGTCACCTTTTGAGTTCATTACCATGAGAATCCCCATTTTACAAATGAGAATATATCTTCAGACGGTGGGCCTAGAAAGGACTGTTAGATCCCTCTAAAAAGTGGCTGCCTTACCCCTGGACTACGGGCTGAGCTTAGTGACGTGCTTCCAAAGAATAGAGTATGGAAAGGAAAAAAATGGTAACTTTACAGTGAGTAAACTGGGAAGACACTGCCTTAACCAAGTGATGAAGTTTAATAAGGGGGTGATATCATGCACCCCCTGATGCTGGTGTGATAAGAAAGGCACTTCACTTGCTTGGTATACTTCCCCCAAACTCATAACCCCAGCTTAATCATGAGGAAATATCAGAAAATACCAACTTGAGTGACATTCTATCAAATACCTCTTCCAAACTCTCAAAATCATGAAAAACAAGGAAAGACAGGGAAACAGAGACCAGAGGAGACCAAGGAGACATAGGTAATACATACTATGTGTGATCCTGGAAAAGGAAAAGGGCAAAAGTGAGAAAACGGGTGCAATTCAGATAAAGTCTGTAGTTGAGTTACAGTAAAGTACCAATGTTAATTTCTTAGTTCTGATAAATGTATTGTGTTATATAGGACATTAATATTATGGCAAACCGAGCAAAGGAGCTACTTAAGTAGAGAGCTACTACAAGAGCTCTCTGTAGTAACTTCAGAATTTTCTGTAAATCTAAAACTATTCAAAAAAATTTTTTTTAAATAGCTGAATTGGGTTAGGGGTGACCATTGGTTAGTATACACTAGCTGTTTATGGCTGCCGTGATTTAAGTTGGTGTTGCTTTCGATTAATCAGGGATCCTATGTGGCATGTCATCAACTCTTTTGAATATTACAAGTATGCTCTACTTTCTCTCTTTGAAAAAAATGTGTAATCAACTTTCTATTTACTCTAGAGTATTTTGTCTAAAGTACTTTGTTTTCAGAATAATAAACTGTGATGTGACTTTAGTCATTCTGTTTGAGTGGTTGTCATGGTGAATCCACGTTTTCAAACAAAATTGTTAAATCAAAATTTCGGGTAAAGTGAATGCCAGGGCACAAGAAAAACCAGCTGCTGATGGTGTGGTTTCAAAGTCACATAAAACTATACAGATTTATGCCTGACATTGGAAGCCTTCATATCCACCATCATTTAGGGCATGTTTTGCTGAAGGTATTACCAAAGATATCCTAGCGTCTTTCCATTCCAAAAGCAGTCCACAGTCCGCCAGCAGCACCTGGGAGCTTTCTGAAAATTAAGAAACTCCAGCCCCACTCCACAGTCGCTGAGTCAGAATCTGCAGTTTATCAATAAGGTCTGAGGATCTACTGTATAACATGGGGACTATAGTTGATAACACTGTATTGCATACTTGAAATTTGCTAAGAGAGTAGAACTTAAGTGTTCTCACGCACACAAAAAGAGATAAATATGTATGGTGATGGATGTGTTAACTTGATGAGGGAATCCTTTCAAAATTTATACATAAATCATGTTGTACATTTTAAATATCTCACCATTTTATTTGTCAACTATACCTCAATAAAGCTGGAAGAAAAAGACATTAAGAGTTTGTTGATAATTATTAAAATCTGATATAATAGCATATGTCTCTCCATATAAAATTAACGTATTTATATGAAAATGTACACAAAAATTGGGGCATTCTTTATTCAATATTGAAGTTAGGAACTCACATGCTGTTTAGCTGGCAATGCAAGAGACGTGTTCAATTTAAGATAATTTCTATCATCCCAATTTTGATTTTCATCTCCTCATGGTTCTGTTGAACTTGGAACCTCTTTTTCAAAGGATCTGATCAAAAGCCCTTTCTGAGGCTCTGATCACTTAGATCTCTATTGAATTTTCCTCTGCCATTATTAACATGTGTTGATTTCATTTTCTTTGTGTTAATCATTTCTTGCTAGGAAATCTAACCACACCGTTCTCACTGTGTATTCCAAAGGGGCCCTGGCCCTGCTGCTTTCAACATCAACCTAATTTGAGAGGTGCTTTCATGTGAAAATGACTCCCCAGCATCAAGGGCAACCCATCCCTTAATTAAAGATGATTATGCATACCCCGCCCCCCAGTGTCCTCTCAAGACCAGCCAATTGACCTTTTGGCCACGTCACACTTTACATTCCCAGTGGGAATTTCTATGAATTCTGAAGTCTCTGAAAGATGTTTTGATATGTCCCTCTAGGGAGAGGAACTTTCTAGGACAAAGATGCGATGTGAAGCTTGAACTAACTGAGCTCATCTCCAGACCTGAGGAAGATCATACTAATGGAAAAGCATCACTTCACAGCCAGTTTGAAAGAGTGTCTCTGT
>NW_006772104.1:721443-739266 GCF_000442215.2 Lipotes vexillifer
AAGAGTGTCTCTGTGAGGCTTGTTAAGGAACTGGCCCAAAACACCCAAGTCCCTTCATTCCCATGGTCTGTGAGTGCTACTGAGTGCCAAAGAGGCTAAGTTAGCCTTCTAGAAAGGTCTGGGCTACGTGGCTGGGACATGGCTAATTAAAGTGCCAGGCCTGAGTAGCACTGCGCTGTTTCTCCAGGACACTTCACAGCTCTAGTGTGACATGTTAAAGGTTTTATACCTGGAAGTAGAAGTTGTGAATATCAAGAAGAAAAAAATTAGACAGTCAGTGGAATGCTAACATCTTGACTTTCTAAATTGAAGAGCATACTTAGATTAAGCTCCCCAGACACAGTCAGCAAGTTCTTATTCTTTTTGCACGTGCCTGGCTGCTGCCCTTAAGGCCATAAAACGTTTCCTTCCTAAGAAAAAGAAATCAACCTCCTGTTTAAAAGATAAAATAAAAAGGTAAAGGCAACTGAGAAACAAGACATAAAAAGAAAGCATCTATGATAAGGAGAGCATTTTTAAAAAGTAGTCAGTGTTGGGATGAATTGGGACAGAAGTGGAATGCCATCTTTTTCACATAGTGCAATTTAATCTACAGCCAGGGTGATCATTTAAACTTTTATACCCTGTAATAAAGTTGTCCCTGCAGTTGGTGGAGAGGGAAGTTTGATCTTTGGCTTAAAAGAATGAGATTGAGATATAAAACATCTTTAATTGAAGAACTCTGTATCACGTGTGTTGTGAAGTTGAGGGTTTTATAAGACATAGAACTACTGTCTTTTCCTAGAAGTAACCCTAAGCCTTACCCTAAGTAACTCTCTGCCCCACTTTTGTCTCATCATTAATTATGCTGACATCTGGTTCGTTTTTTATGGTTTACAGAGAGCTTTCGCAAACAGAAACTTGTTTAATCTTTGCCTCTCTGGTGTACACAGTATCGTTATTCTCTCTTTACGAAGACTTGTTTCAGATTTAAAATTCTGCATTTATAAAACCACAAACTATTTGATGTTGTTTGGGAGCCTGGGACATTCCAGGAGATACAGTAAGGGGTCCATAGCAAGAGCTGGAAAAAGCACAGTTCCCGGACACGTGGAGCCATGCACAGGGTAGGAAAAGGAACGCCAAAGCATCTGGCTGCCCTTGTCCTCCAATGTATTTGCCTTCTGCAACCCTCCTCTCTAGGGAATGCTCCCTGGCTCCCAGGAATAAGTGTGTGGTTTTGATTGGCTTGTTACGGGAATTTGAAGCTACATGTCCTTCCTGATTAGTATTTAATGAGGCACATCCACTCTTGGGCTCAGTCACACAAAAGAGGCTTCCATGGATTAATATACTTGAGTTTCTCCTGTGACTATTGTCAAAGGATCAGGGGGCTTTGGGTGCCAATAAAAATAGATTTCTCATTGGTAGACTTCCTGCATGCAAATGATCCTCCGTCCCAGGGGATACTTGAACAAGAGAAAGCTGAGTTTCCCCTCACAAGAATCCAGGTTTATTCCCACCCATTGGGGTAAACTGGTCCATCAGAACACACAGGTGAAGACTTATGAACCCATACTTCGAGGAAACTGAGCCTCAAAAGCTCAAGTAACGCACACAAGTTACACAGAAAATCAGGTGTGAAGCCAACATTTGAAGTGCAGTGAGATCTTACAGACTGTGTACCTCGTGGTCACAGGAATGATCTCACCCCATGGATGGAATGCTTTCTATCGCTGCCTTGACTAGTGTGAGTTTGTAGAGTATATTTGTGCAGACTTTCCTACATGAAAAGATAATTGATTCTGTCAAGATTTCTCTTTTGGCTTCTGCAGATTTTGTTCTATCCTGCCCATGTTGTTTGAAAGATTTCATTTTTAATATTTCAAGGGTCGGGGTGGGGAGATCTAAGCCTTACATTACTCTGTGTATGTAACTTTTCGATTCTACCCTTTATATTCCTGAGTGCTTTCTCTGGGACTCATCTTATTTCTTCACATAAGTAGTCTACAATGAGAACACTACTAGCATGATAAATCTAGGCTAGACAATAGCCTGATATTATTAAGATTGCTGGATGCTACTATGAATATGAACTGGCAAAGATCACTTCGTTCTGGAGCTGTTCATAGTCATGAACTCATTAAAAGAGCTGTAGTCCCTTGCCACTGGCAGTCCAGACAATGCATTTTATTTGCTCTGTGTGTTGGAACTTTCAGACTCTGTTGAAAAGGTATTAAAAGGTGAGGCATATTTCCAGAATCGTTCTGTCCCTCCCTTTTATAAGACCAGCTCCAAAAATAAAGTTCTTAGGTATTTGACTGCCATTATGAGTCCTGCTTATTGTGAAAAGATGTCCAGAGTTTTGGCTCCAAAAATAATATTGTAAAAAAAGGACAAGCCAGGTCAAGATATAAGAAAATAAGAGAGAAAGAAAGAGCACCATTTCGGTTTCAATGGGAAAAGATATATTTTCTGGTGTTGTCTAAACTTTGACGTTTTGAGGGTTAGCAGATCCAAACCAGAGACCCAAATTGCCTGAGCCCCATGACTCCATGCACTGTGGGTGCTGAGAAGTGGACGGGGGGGTGTGGGCATCAATTGTCAGTTAAATATTAGAGTCCTTGAGATATTTGCTTCCTGTGCTACTTGACCTCTCTTTCATGGGCATTATCATCATTTTTTTCCCCCACTGGGAGAAAATACAGTGAAGGAAATGAAAGGTGAAAGCAATGGAAAAGAAGAGAATGGATGAATAGTAGGTAGAGGTCAGACACCCTGACCCAGGGAGAGGAGGGTCAAAAGAAGCCCTTCGGTTTTCTTCTAGAAACTTAAAAATATCCACCTCTTGCCTGATCGACATTTCCACTCTGCTTTCCTTATGCATGTGCTGTAGGGGCTTAACTCACATGTTCCCTGCACTTTCCTGCCATTAAAAAGAAACCAGTCAGTTGGGTAATCATGATAATTAAAAAAGATGTAAACTTTCAGAGTGGCTGACGCTAACTCATTACACTAAGCTGCCTTGCTTGACTGAACTAACATTAATTCCAGTACCCCATTACATCAGGCATGTACGAGTTTCCAACTAGTATAGATATTTCTTCCTCCCTTCTCTTCCTCACCCTACAATTCCCTCCCTTCCTTCCCTCCCTCTCTTCTTTCCTTTCTCCCTTCTTTCCTTCCTTCCTTCCCCCCTCTCTTCCTTCCTTCTGTCCTCCCTTGCTTCGTTCCTTCATTCCTACTTTTCTTCCTCCCTCCCTCCCTTCCTTCCTTCCACATTTCTAACAGGCTCCCATTTATGTTGATGCTACCTGTTCAAGGACCACACTTTGACAGCATGTCCCAGACCAGTCTGTGCTCGATTTGAATGAGCATGAGCATCACTTGCGGGCCATATTGCAATGCAGATTCTGATGCAGTAGGTCTAGAGTGGGGCCTGAGATTCTGCCTGTGTATCTGTGTTCCAGGAAATGATTATGATGATGATCCTGGGACTACACTTTGAGAAGTTTCAAGACAATGGTCCACTCATTTCTAGTTCTGTTAGAGATAACCAGTTTTAACCCAGCCAGACACTGTGCTGGAACCCATTCCTCACATTTTCTTTTGGTGAAACAATTCTCATGCCAACCGTGAGAAATATGTGCCTCCTTTTCCCACTGCTGGGGGCAGGCTGCAGGGACCCTTATCCAAATGTGTCCTTCCCTTCTGTTATGCTGCAGAATTGAGGTGGCTGAGACCTCTAGATTCAGGCGGAAGTGGATTTGAATCTCTGCTTCATTACCTTCTTACGTAACCTCTCTAAGCCCCTGTTTACAGGATGAAAGTAGTAATTACCTAGTGAGATTGTGGAAGGGCCTCAATGGAGGGTTAGCAAGTGTCAGAACACAGAAATGCAAGTTGTTAACATTTTGAGGTGATTTTTTGTCACATTTGGTGTGTTTTGTGTCTAGTAAGATGATTAGAGAATGTTCCAAAATCATTCATGTTAACTTGGAGTTAGAAAATATTTAGTGTAATCTCATGTGGACCAAAAGTTCAATGATTCTCAATGTATTCACAAGTCTCCCTGTTTTTATGCAGCATTGATTGCCTGTCAGTACAATTATTTGGAATTTGCTTGGCATAGCAAATTGTTTAGTATAAAGGATTGATCAAGAATACGAGGTTTTCTATGGACCAAGTACCAAAGTAGAAGCTGAGACTATCAAAAGCCTCTCAACCAAATACATCCTTCCCCTGGGCCTGGACGTCCCATCATTAGAGCTGATCCTCTGGATAAAGGCATCAAAAGGAAGGTCAAAAATAACTTTATTTCCTGGGAGCTGTGGTAGGCTAACTTACCAGCAGTTATAGGATATATTATGGATTAAGCAGAGAGACATTTTAATAATTTAAAATTTATTAAGGAAGCATATGGGAGCCACTGAGCATATATGAGCTTTTTAGAAAATGAGCTCACAGAGTGATAAAAAAATAAATAAAAATTAAAAAAAAACTGGGGCTTCCCTGGTGGCGCAGTTGTTGAGAGTCCACCTGCCGATGCAGGGGACGCGGGTTCATGCCCCGGTCTGGGAATATCCCACATGCTGCAGAGCGGCTGGGCCTGTGAGCCGTGGCCGCTGAGCCTGTGCTGCGCAACGGGAGAGGCCACAACAGTGAGAGGCCCGCGTACCGCAAAAAAACAAAACAAAACTGAATTTATTGTTTCTATTGAAGATGTCTTTAAAACATTGCTTCTCAATCTATGTTAATCAAGAGTATTTGTTGAAAATGATAGAAACCCAAACAAACAGAACTGCTTAAGCCAAAACATCAAAATGAAGGAGGCAGAACCTGTTGAGGTTAAATAACAGGTTTGCAATGAGGTAGCTGATTTGGACAAGGCATGATGTAAGGGTTCAAACAGTGTCCTGTTCCAGTCCCGCCGACACGCACACACCTCTCTCTTTCTCCCGCCCTGCCCCACTTCTCAGTCTCTTCCATTAATTTCAATTTCAGGAATGATCTCTCCATGCAGGGACAGAAAGGGCCATTAACCACTCCAGGTCTGTTTCCAATCAGGTCATAAAATTCCAATGAAACACAGAACTCCTGCTTCCCAATGGGAACCATAGAAGTCCTGAGATCAAGTTTTGTAGGCCTGGCTTTGTCACACACTCATCGCTGAACCAGTGATGTAGTCCAGGATATGGAATCATTTCCCTCTTACTGGCCAGACCTTGGTCACGTATACCACACCACTAAGAATAGGACAAAATTGGGGTATTGTTCCCAGAAGAAGAAAGAATGAATTGTGGGTAGGAAACACAATTGATTTCTAAGATCCAAAAGGGAATCAAGGTGATATATTCCAGTAAAGAATTTGGGCAAGAGATGGAGATTCCAAGGCTTTTCAACCAAGAGAACGAGCAGCTTTCTCTGATGTCTGTCACACACAAGGTGTCTTTGGCAAACACTTTACAGTTTGCCAAGAGTTAATAGTTCAGAATATGGGAGTGGGGGTATCATTTGAGTAATAACTACCTGTATTTTGTCTGTCAGTTTCCATGTCAGGTTTTACTCCCACACTTACATATATGTATTATGTATATATATATGTATATGTGTACATTCACACCTATATAATTTAATGTACACAATAAACTTATTCACCTCAGAATTGGGGATGTGATGCCAGCCAGAGGGTTTTCTGCGAATGACTGAAATGTGGGTAAGTGATTTTCCAGTATATAGCGATTTGTGCTATGTAACTATAAACAGGTGCTCAGGGGAAAATGCTCTCTCCCTCATCCTGTTGGCTTATGGAGATGTATGAGGAGATCCGAGCTCTGAGCAGAGTGAAATATGACTTTGTATTGCAGTTGCTTTCTGCCAAAGATAAAAATCACTTTACATAAAAAGAGCCGTATTCTCACCAGGTGAAAAACTGCTCTTCTATAATAAAGCACAATACTCTGGTAAAGCACATCAGCTCCTGTGGGCCACTGGAGCGCCATTCAAGGGGGCAGGGAGTAGGGAGCTTAAAACCATCTTCTTCTGTACCAGTTGGCCCTTTCTCACCTGGATGACCTGCTCAGCTTGCTTAGGATGGGTTTTCTCATGTCTTTAATGACTGTGATCAAGTTAATTGAAGCCTTAGGGAATCATGAGGACAAAACACGATAAAACCCATAAACGTGTAACACGGGACCTAGCATATTATAAAGGCACAAACAGTTGGTAATGGGTTAGAATGTGTTAATTAGGTATATAGAAATGCAGTAAATGGACTATAATGTTTCAATGCAAGTCAGGCAAAATAGTACTTTCATTCTGTTGTTTTGAGAAACTGACTGGATTAGAAAAACAAAAAGTGTCAGATTAAGAGAGTAAAAACATTTTGTGTCACTTGTAATTCACCTGTTTGGGCTGCGGTTTCCTCATCTGTGAAATGAGAGATTCAGATACAACATTTCGGATCCTCTCAGACTTTACAACTCTGAGATTCTCAATAAAACGTTTTGATAGCTTTAGATTTTGTGTATTGTAAGAACATGCTAAATGTTTCCAAAATAGAGCTAACCTTTATGATTAGGCTAAGCCATGATTTAATAGTGGCTGAAACTGCTGAAATATTATAATTGCATTTCTTTTAATA
Organism: Lipotes vexillifer; assembly: GCF_000442215.2. NCBI lineage: Eukaryota > Metazoa > Chordata > Mammalia > Artiodactyla > Lipotidae > Lipotes > Lipotes vexillifer. The sequence continues at coordinate 728,066 of NW_006772104.1, forward strand.
CCTTCACCTTCATACAGTTAGATAGGCATTGGATTGGGAGGTCAGAGCTTTGAATTCAAGTCTCACTCATTCCTTCATTCTACAAGGGTTAACTGAGGGCCTCTCTGTCCCTCACCCAGTGATAAGCACAGGGTTTATATTTTAACTGGGGGAAGGAGGTAAAAATATGTAACAGAAAAACATTCATAAATTATGCCACATGTTATGGAGGAAAGAAAGAAAACAAGTGAAACAGAAACATTACCAGTGTGGGAAGATTCGTTTTCATTTAGCAAGGCCTCTAAAAGGAGGTGACACTTAAGCTAAGATATAAAGTAAAAAGAATCCAAACATGCAAAGGAGAGAACAAATAGCCCTCCAAGCAAAGGCGAAAACAAGTGCAAAGGGCCTGGGGTAAGAAAGATCTGCATATATTTGAAGTACTGAACAACAAGCATGGCTGAAGCATATTAAGTTGGGGAGAGAAAGTAATAGGATATGTGATTGGAGAAAGGAAGGGGCCAGATCATACACACTTGCATTGTTTTCTTTGTGCATTGAAACACTGTTGCAAGAGACTAGAATGATGTGAGTTATAATTTAAAACCACTCTTGCTACTGTAGAAAAACAGGTGGAAGAGTATAAAATGTGGAAACAGGGAGACCAGTTACAAAGCGGTCACAGAAATCCAGAGAAGAGAGGATGGTGAGCTACCTTAGATGGTGACAGCGCAATACACAGGAAGAAATGTTTCAGCCTTAGCCCTGTCTGTGTGATTTGACTAAATTTCTTTCTATCTCTGGGACTCGGTTTCACTGTAACATAAGAAAGTCGATTGCAGTCTCTAAGGACACTTCTAGATCAACATTTGGTTCCAGCTCATAAATATTCCAGCCAGACTAACCCTTCCATCAAGTCTGTTTGACTTTGGTGGGATGCAGTGATTTGTTCTGACCATTTCCCAGCCATTCCCCCAAGGCAGAGATGTGGGAATGCTGACCAGCCAAAAATGTAAGAAATTAGTGTACGTCTTATTGAGAACTGTGGCAGTTGGCTGGCCTTGAAATCGTGTCATCTTCTCTGTTACACTTGGAATGACCTCAAAACGGTCTACTCAGGTACACAAATGAATCTCCAATCCCAAATTCAGACTATCGGTTTCGTATGTCCAGATTATGAATGTTAAATTTCACTCCATGGTGTTTAGGGTAATGGTTTTCACGATGAAGTACAAAAGATGAAAAAGAGATATGATGAAAATTTCAAAAAATGAGGGATTCGAAAGAGAAGATTCTCCAAAACTCCTCCAACATTTTTCTTTTTGGTGTTCAGATAAAAATGGGAAGTTAATACAAGAGCAAAGCAGTCTGGGATGCCAATACCTTCAAGAAAAAGCCAAAGTTCATTTCTGCCTGCAGATTCAAGCACTTGTGTGCAGATCAGTGGGAACTTCTCAGTGTGCTTTGCAAAAATTGTTCTGCAACTAATACCCTCAAGGACAAGGCATGGCCTGCTTTGGCTACTGCAGGTGTTTGCCTGGATTGCTCTGGGAAGTGATATTTTCCAGTGGGAGGACTTTGGGGGACCGTGTAGTTACACCATCCATCAATCATTAGGACCTCACAAAAGTAGTAAGAGTTTTGGTGTTTGCATTTTTTTTTTCATGTAAAACTGTGTGTGTGTGTGTGTGTGTGTCTGTGTGTATGTGGAGGGTGTTTGTGTGTGGGTATCCCCAGCCTTAGTCAGAAGTTTGATTAGGTGCTTCTCCTTCAATTTAATGAGATTATGACTGTGTGTGTATGCTCTCTTTCTCTCTTGTTTAATTATATTCTCTAGAAAAGATTCTGTTAGGAAAGGACCTTGTTTGCATTTTTGTTGTTGGAAAGCTAATATTTAGTCTACATGCAATTTGCAGAAGCACAGTAGAGGCGGGCCTATAAAGTTTGTATTTCTTGAGAAAAGTGTTATTTAATGTTTTATTAGCTTTTATTTTTAAAAATCAGTTTCAGGTCCTCAGGTTGGAGTAAATTAATCAATATACATTTGTTGAGCACATATCAAGGAAGGAATGAGGGTAGGCACTGAGGTGGCAGCAGTTAACCAGAAGACAAGGGCTCTGCCTTCGTGGAGTTTCCAGCCAAAAGAGAAGGCAGGTAAAGGGGGCCAGTAATTAAAAAGTAATAAGTAATGTTTGGGAGAAACGGAGAGGTCAATCTTTGTGGATAGTGGAAGAAATCACGTTTAAAGATAACTGCTGAAGGATGAAAAGTTAGTAGTCAGAAGGTAAGGAGCGAGGGTTAGTAGGAGTGGAGAGATAGATGTCCAAAGGCTCGGAGACTGAGCATGTTCTGGTGAAGAAGCAGAGCAAGACCACTGTGGCTGGAAAGGAGAAAAAAGGGAGGCAGGAGGGCTGGCTTTAAGTAAGACCACCCACATCCTCAAACGTTACATCATCCAAGGCCTTGAAGGATCAGGGCACCTTTTTTGCTGAAAGTCATTGTTAGAGAGACAAACACTAAACAAGTAAGCAGGATGGTTTTAGATCAAGAGTATGAAACAGGGCACTGGGACAGAGAAAGCTTAGAGGAGACAGTAGTTAGGATGATCAGGAGTGAGTTACATCTGAGCAGAGACCGGAATGGCACAAAAGATCCAACAAAGAAGAGATTTGGAGAAAGGGTAATTCCAGCAAAAGAGTAAACAGGGCAAATACCGGGAAGCAGGACTGGGCTGTGTGTTGAATAAACGGAAGTGAGGAAATGGTTAACTGGAATTTGGACCTAGGTCCTGAGTCCATGTTCAGAGTTCATTTCACTGCCTTCAGATGCCATCACCTATCTGGGCCTCCTGCCCTCCAAGGTTTAGGTGTGTTTTCTGTCTCACTGCACAGTAAATACGTGGGCGTTGGGACCATGTCTGCTCATTCATATTTATACACTCAATGCCTGGGCACTGGCTAGTCCTTATTACACACTGAGTAAAAATTTGTTGCATGAAGGGATCTTTAACATAAAGTGGTCACATATCTGGCGTTAGGATTCTAAGACTGGGAAAGAAAACAGTTTGAGTGTTGAAAACCAATTAGTAATCTAATAACCCCCCCGAAATCCAGAAGTTAAAGCAGTCAAATTACTTATACAGGTAGATATAGCCTAAATAATAAGACAGGGAAGAAATATACAAAGTAGGGTTTCTAGTAACATTTTGGACTGAATAACTCTTTGCCCTGGGGGCTGTCCTGTATATTGTTTAGCGGCATCACTCGCTCCTGCCCATGAGGTGTCAGTGGCATCCCCTTCATGGTGACAAACCCAAGTGTCTCCAGATATTGCTCTATGGTCCAGTTGAGACCACTGGTATAAAAATATTCATGCCATGGTGCTTTATAAATTGTAGCAAAAGTTGTTGCACCACGCAGAGGGGTTTCAGCTGATTTGTCTGCAGAGTTTTCCCGAGAGGTATGATAAATGTATCCCCTGAATTGAAATACTCTATATCATACATGCATTTGTAGCAGCAGAAAACAAAGATGCTTAATTTTTTATTGTTTTTTGTGGTGAGTGTTCAGACATCCATCAATGTAAAAGAAACCACTTTCAAAATTTTTCTTTATAAATATGTAATATAATTGTAAAGTAAAGCTCTTCTATCATCCTGATGGGGTATCAGACCAGTACTTCTCTTGTATATTGAGTTTTATCATGATTTGATTCTATTTTTGAAGTGGAGGGAGAGAGAAGGGGAAAAAAGGTTTGATTTGTAATATGTTGAAATCTGAGGAATAACACAGTTCCACTTTGTCATTAAGCTGTACCACACAGCTTTTCTATACAGTTTTAACAATTTTTTAAAATAGCTTTGGGTTTTTTTTCTGATTTTAAATATTCAGAAAATACAGGCAAGTATACAAAAGGAAATTAAAATCATCCATAATCCCACAATCTAGAGGTAACTATGTACATCACTCTTTTATAGATTCCCTTACTCTTTCATTAAATTATGTACCCTGTGCTGTGCTAAGGCTGAGAATTCATGGTGGACCAGATGTACAAGGTGCCTCTTTAGATGAAACCTACCTGCACATATATTAGTATGTATATCCTATCCCTATTTATACCAGATGTACCTGGATACCTGGATGGTTAAATAATGCTCGGGTAGAGAATTGTTTGGCTGTGAGTGACAGAAATCTAAAACAATATTAACAAATTAATGGCTTTATCTTATTTATGTAATGCAAAGTTTGAAAAGAACCATTCTGGGCTGATTCATTCCACACTTGCTTTGGGAACCCAGGCTCCTTTTAGTTTTCCATTGTGCCTTTTCTAAGCATGGATCCATTACCCCAGTGCTTACAAACGAGCTTCTCCTTCTCAGGTATTCATCTAGATTCCAAACAGAAAAAGAGGGGAAGGGCAAAGAGAAAACTGTAGGGGCCACCTGAATTTGACCCTATCAGCCAGCTTTCTTAGAACTTAAAAGAGCTTTCCCTGTGTCACCCATTTATATCTCATTGGCAGAAACACTGTCACATGGGCAAAAATACAAAAGGTGAAAATAGTACAAAATTATACAAAGTTAAAAGTGATAGGGGCTTCCCTGGTGGCGCAGTGGTTGAGAGTCCGCCTGCCGATGTAGGGGACGCGGGTTCGTGCCCCGGTCCGGGAAGATCCCACATGCCGCGGAGCGGCTGGGCCCGTGAGCCATGGCCGCTGAAAAAAAAAAAAAAAAAAAAAAAAAAAGTGATAGACATCCTTCCAAAAATAGACATACTCCTCTCCCAAGGTAACCATCAACTGTTCAGTTTTAGACTTCCAGATGCTTGCCTATCTACATACAAAGAGAGCCACACACATAAGCATTAGGGTTTTTTCTTCCCATTAAAACAGTGTGATAGACATTTTCATCGTCTGAGCCTTATATCATTGGCAACTTTCTAGACCAATACGTTTAGGTATGTCATTTAGAAATAATAATTGTACAACAGACTTCACTATGAGCATGTCCCATCTTTGTAGATATATAGACTCCAAATTGTTATTACAAATAAAGCTACAGTCTACGCCTTTGTACTGTATCCATATGCAAATGGGTGACTTCTTCTTTAGATAAGCTTGCTAGAAATAGAGTTACTGGACCAATATGTGTGAAACATTTTTTAAATACTCTAGTATTTACTGCTGTCAAATTGTCTTCCAAAAGGTCATAACCACTTGTACTCCCACCAACAATGTATGAGTTTGTTTTTCTCACACCTTCATTAACAATGGATATTATCAATCTTTTAATGTTTTCTAACTACATAAGCAATAATGTATCTCTGGATGGATTTATTTTTAAACGTTTTATTATAAAGGATTTCACATATACTCAAAAGTAGAAGGAATAGTATCATATAATAAATTTCCATTACCCATCATCCAACTCAACAATTACTAATATAGTGTCACACTTGTTTTATCTGTGTGAGGTTTAATCCTTTTCCTAGTTTTCCTGCCATATTCTTTTTTTTTTGGTCATCTTTTGCTTCTTATCCTAGTACCAATTCTGGTTTCTTCCAAAGTCCTATGTATTTGGTCTTAAAGCATCATATCCATGAGTCAAGTTTTCTGTCTAGAGCAGAAATAATATATGTGCAGCACTGAGTGTTACCACTTTCCCCTTTCTGCACTTGGCTAGGTATCACTAACTGATGAATACATCACTTTGCAGGAAGCCCAGCCCATCTTTGCAACTCTTTTTAGCACAGCACTTTAGACCAATGGGTCTCAAACTTTAGCATACCTAAGCATCGCTTGGAGAGCTTGTTAAAACACACAGTCTTGGATCCTTCCCCCATAGATTCTCGTTTAGTAGGTCTGAGGTGGCACCTAAGATTCTGCATTTCAGACAACCTGTCAAGTGATGTCGATAGAGCCTGTCGATGCATCACATTTCGTTAACATTATTCTAGGCCAGGGCTTTGAAATTTTAATGTACATATGATCATTGTCCATCATGCTCACATGCAGATTTTTTATTCAGTAGGTCTGCTGTAGAGCCTCAGGTTCAGCTTTTCTAACGAGCTTCCAGGTGATACTGATGGTCCACAGACTGACTTTGAGTGTCTAGGTCTTCAGGAGCTGCTCCCAGACATGGTTTGGGAGGTGAATCAGTTGGCTGTGCCTGACCTAGACAAAGGGCTTCCTTGATCTCCAAGTTTCCTAAATAACACTCCACAAACGAGAACCAAACTGGCTACAAAATATTCAACCTTGAAACTTTTATTGAAAGTTAGATTCCAGGGTCCTACAATGAGAAATTCTGAATCATGGAGTTTGAAGTGGGTCCTGGGAGTCTATTTTGTAGACAATTTTTTAGTCAATTCTGGGGCACAAGTAAATGTTTGAGCCACTAGGTTACATGCTGTAGATGATGGTGCAGAGGTGTTCTTTCTTGGATTCATCTGGTCCTTCTCCAAACCATCCATCTTATCAAGACACATGCATTTGCATTGACCTTTACATAACTATGCTGGATGTGTGGGCCATGCAGAAATGAGTCAGGAGTTGAATCAGAGATGCCCCTGCTTCTCTAGACCTGATAATCTGGTGAAAGATAAAGAGATAAAGACACATACTCAACACATATAGGAAATGAGAGAAGAAACAATTTCTTCTCTGTTTCCTCCTTCTTGAAAGTTCATTCAGTACATTTAATAGGAAATTTTCCATTTCAAATAGAAATATCACAAAAGCATAGAAATGTCAAGGTGATAGTTTTTCATGTAACATTAAGTCATAATATGGGCTTTGTACACGGGTTGTATTCCTGATTATTAGCTAGGCTTGCAGGTATATCACGTGTTGTTCATTACTAGTACATACTACAGAGGGGAAATGAACGCCACCTAAAGAATTTCAATTTGTAGTCCTAATAATGTACAACTATAGTTTTTCCCTTTTAAGTAATGTGCCAGTGGCAGTCTCGCATAGCATTTTTATTTTCCCAAATTCTCACTTTACATAGCTTTGTATACATGGTGTAAAAATCACGAAATGCTAATAATGTAAATGATATGGTTACTGTATGCTGGATAGTGCTATTTGCTGTCACTGAGATTGTGAACAAACTACTTGAGGAAACAGGACAATGGAGAGGAAAAAGAACGGTAATCAAGCATCAAAGGACTTTTCAAAGGGGGAACTGAGACATCTTTCAGCACTGACCTTTTATAACACTGCTATTGGACTGGAACTATAACTGTCCATCACCCTTTTCATGGTTGATACTCCACTCGCCACAACTCATTCTTTCAATACCGTTGATCCCTTTGACAACATTGGCTGGTAATCACTCTTTGTAAGTCACAAAGTTAGTGGCATTCCTTCTGCCCTGTTTCGTGGTTCACTGTTAGGCAGTCTCAACATTCTGTCTTGATGAATGCAGCCTGGTAAGTGAATTAGGAAATTCTTCACGTGGTATAGAGTGATTTTTAGACAGGATATTGTACTGGTTAAAGGGAGGCATGGGTATAAATCGGCAGACTCCCATCAACACTAAAAAAATTCTACCTCCACTTTTAAAGGAGTTGATCCAGCCTTGAGCAGGTCCTTGATTTGCTTGTCCTTTCTTTGCTGTACAGTGGGATGGTTAGAAGGATTTTGATCTTGGTATATGCACTTATTTCTTAATATTTTGGAATATTCTTATGGAATAAAAAATCCATACATTTCTAATAAAATATTTTATAAGATGTTAACCGTTTTAAAGCTTATACACATGGTCCCCTTCAATTTTTATGACAACCCTATTGAATAGGCATGATAAATGTTTTAATTGAGATTTTACAGATGAGTAAATTGAGGCTCAGGGAGGTTAAAGAGTAGAATGGCTGTAAACTGGCAGCTTTATACATTATAGAACAACTTAAAGTGACACAAAAAGAAATGATGTTGTGAGGCTAAAACCCTCATTTTCTGACTCTGATTTTTCCACTACACCATTTTTCCCTCGAGGGTATCTTTTTACCATATTAAGATTTTATTTTTAGTGTCTTTCAAATCAGAAATGCTGAAAACATGCCGTGACATCAAGCCCTAGAATCAGTTATTTAAGATGTTTTGATTTTGCTGGACACTAATTTCCCCATTAAGCATTCTAATGAAGCATACAGCTACTGTTGAGAAAGGAAGACCAGGAGAATGAAATTAGGATATTTAATTCTATTCTGTATATAACACCATACTGATATAGGTGAATTGCAACCCACTTTGCATTCATATTCAGATTTTCCGATCATCTGGGCCATTGATCACAAGAATCTGCCATTAGCTCTAAAATTCAATTAAAGGCATGGGGACCTTTTGTCTGATGGGATAGCTTTGTTGGAGTAGATGAATTTGTATTTTTTTCTTCCGTGGGAAGTTTTTATATTGCTCAGGATACTTACAAGAGTGGATTTGTGGCGCCATTATTCTACTTCTTTGATTTCCATTAGAATAAATTATCAGTATTATTTCTGATCCGAAGAAGGGAGTGAAGTCACTTTGCTTTCGTTTCTTTCCTATTCCTGATGGTGATGACCATGGACAACAGGTACTGAGAACTTACTGTGGATCAGGCACTGTTCTGAATACCATATACATATTTGTGCCAAATCCTCCCAACTGCTTTCTGGGGTAGTTATAGTTATCATCCCCATTTTACAGAGGAGGAAACTGAGACTAAAGAGTAGGTAGTGCCTTGTCCAAGTTTACACAGCAGGTAAATGGTAGTATTGGGATTCATACCCTAGTTTTCAAGCTGCAGCACCCATTCCCTTAGAGACTAGGTTATGCTGCCTCTCCTGATATAATATGAAACAAAACTGTGGGCCTTTCCTGGTGCTTACAGAAGAAATCTCTTCTGACCCTGGTATCCCATGAGCCCCTATGGTCATACATCTGACATTACTTGGTTTCCTTCTTATCAGGAAAATGAAAACAATTTTAAGATCTTTTTCAACGTGTGGTCTCTCTCTCTTTTTTTTTTTTTTTGCGGTACTCCCGCCTCTCACTGTTGTGGCCTCTCCCGTTGCGGAGCACAGGCTCCGGACGCGCAGGCTCAGCGGCCATGGCTCACAGGCCCAGCCGCTCTGTGGCATGTGGGATCTTCCCGGACCAGGGCACGAACCCGCGTCCCCTGCATCGGCAGGCGGACTCCCAACCAATGCGCCACCAGGGAAGCCCGATGTGTGGTCTCTCTCTTTAAGGCTGAAGGTAGCTATTTCTTTTGAAGGTAAGATGTCAGGTCCATCTTTCCCACTACTTCCGTAATTGTTTCTGCTCATGCTCTATTTACTTACTTGTCACTTTGAACATTTACTATGCTAAGTGCTCTAAGCATGTTATATATGTTATCTTATTCAGTCGTCATCATAGCCTTATGAAGTAGGCATGAGTGTATCCTCATTTTACAGATCAGAAAACCGTGCCTTAGAAGGTTGTACTGAGTCATGCAAGGTCTAACAGGTAGTCCAAAACAGAGCTGGACTTTAACCGAGGAAGTCTGACCCTATTATCTCTTCTTTAGCTTTTCCTCAAAGGATACATGTTTGTCCAGTTAAAGACCATATAGGAGTATCCTTGTCATAGGAATAGGTGCCACGTTTTATAAAACTAGGGGTTCTCGTCGTCCTCATAAGTTTTAGGTGTAACACAAAAAAATGACTCTAATAGCAGTTAAAAGCATCATTTGTGGATGACTCATTGCTTACTACAAAACTGAGCATTTTCAATGTGTCTTAGTTAATGGGTTTTTTTTTTTTTTGCGGTACGTGGGCCTCTCACTGCTGTGGCCTCTCCCATTGCGGAGCACAGGCTCCGGACTCGCAGGCTCAGCGGCCATGGCTCACAGGCCCAGCCTCTCCGCGGCTTGTGGGATCTTCCCGGACCAGGACAAGAACCCGTGTCCCCTGCATTGGCAGGTGGACTCTCAACCACTGCGCCACCAGGAAAGCACTTAGGTAATGTTTTAACTAGCTTGCAGTCTGATGTTCTCTCACGAGCATGAGAGAAATTGTAGTTAGAGCAAACTTGTGGAGCCGATAACCTAAGTACAACCCAGGGAGCGTGTGCTGCTCCCTGCAGATCACCATCCATTACGAGGCTCATAGCAAAATCAAGGCTGGGAAGAGCTGTCTCAAAGCATCTAATCTATGCAGAGAATTATTGGCCTCCATTTTCCAGTGAGTCAGGTGTTTGCCCAATGTGCTCAATCATTTCATGGGTAAGTTCCTCCACCTTTTTTTCAATGAGACGGTCTGAAGTATGTCAAATTCCAGGTTAATTGATTCCAAGTTTGCTGGCAGCTAAACCATTGGCCTGATTCCTGGAAAGGGTCTTCAAGTTTGAGCTTGCTACAGATGAACTGGGATCACTTTCTGGTCCAGCATGTACTAGAGTTTTGGGCGCATATCTTAAATCTCTCTAAGCCCCAGTTACACTCATAATACAGTAGGAACATAAAGGAATCTTACTGTGTGCACATTTTACCTTTTGGCTGATTTTGGAATATAACCTTCTCCCTTGCAGCTGTGATCCCACTGTGTCATAAAAGTCTCAGAGCAACAGATGTAATGCGTTTTATGATTATAAGGGATTAATACTTAAACCAAACCAGTAAACTTTGCAAACAAGGAGGAATGCTTGAGACTGTTCTGCCATACCTGTTCACCACCAGAGATTTCATAAGTCCCTTCAAATGCAAAAGGGCAGAGAGCCCCAAATCTGCATATATCATCTTATGTCCTTTCTTTTAGTCTAACTTACGGATTCTCAAGCTTTAGCATGCTTAAGTATTACTGTTTCGGGTTATATACACCAAGCCACTTTGCCCTACTTTGTAAGCAATACAAAGGATTTTTAAGAATAACTTTTGCATAATTTTCTTATTATCTCTAAGTATAATATAATTCACCATCTGTAAGACAAAACTCCATGGCATTACTATTTACATTCCTGGGTGTTCAAGCACTTACGGTGAAAGCTCCTAAATGCCTCTGAGCCTCAGTTTCCTTCTCAGTAAAATGTAATAATAAAACCCACCTTAATGTACTTTAGTGAGGGCCTAATTCAATTCACGACTGTATCTACATAAAAGTTCTTGTGTAACAGCTGGCACATTGTATGTACTTAGCAAACCTTATTTCCCTTCCCATCTCACTCTCCCTACAGCCCATCCCATGCCAAAAAGCAGGAAC
>NW_006772104.1:739295-753489 GCF_000442215.2 Lipotes vexillifer
CTGGGAAAAAAAGCAACTGTTTTCAGTTGCCCTTAATTTGCTTTCATACATCGTGTAACTGAATTTGTTGCAAAATACTGATTGATGAGTTGAATCCTCTTGGGTAAATGGTTGTGCAGCTTTGCACATCTTGTCAAGTTAGGTAAATGCTATAAGTAAAAGGATGGATACATCAACTTTAACCAGAAGCCAAGACCTGAGATTTCCCTAGAATACCTGCTGCTCTGTGTGATCTCATCTACAGGTTGACAGAATTTTGATATTGAATCTGCTTAGATGCCCACTTCAGCCAAAAACTTTTGAAAGAGGGAAGAATTAGATGAGATTTGAGTCTTCCTCTTTCTGTGTTTTTCAGCCCCACCAACCTTAATTGCACTTTTGATGATGTCAAAGGACATCACTTGAAAGGGTGTGTTCCTACTAAAGTCTCAACACTTATGAAAGTTGTTGGGTTATTCTTAACTTTTTAGGACTTTTGAAATTAAAAGTAAAGTATGCTATACATCCATCAAGCAGGGCACATCCTTCAGAATGGTCAACATCTAAAAGATTGATAATATAATATTAAGTGTTGGTGAGGATATAGAATAACTGGAACTTTCATACTTTTCCGGTAAGAATGTCAAATGATAAACTACTTTAGACAACTAGCAATCTTTAACAAAATACATGCCTCCCCTATGACCCAGCAATCCTGTTACCTGGCATGTGTCCTTAGGACTTTAATAATGGATATGTCTTCAAAAAGCTCATGCATGTTTTTTGCAGCTTGATTCACAGTACCCAATGTCTCTCAATAGGAGAATGGTAAATGAATCATGATGTGTTCATATGATAGAAAATTACAGAGCAATAAAAAAGAATAAATACATATATATTCAACACATGGATGAAGCTCAAAAACATGTTGAATGAAAGAAGCAAGTTACAGAAGAGTTCATGAGGTATAATTCCATTAATGTGAGGTACACAAATAGGCAAAAACAATCTACACTGTTTACAGTCAGAATATTTGCCTCTGTTGGGTAGCTGATGACTGGGAAGGGGCACATTTACATCTTTCTGGGGGATGAAAATGTTCTAAATATGGATCTAGATGATGCCAATATGTAAAAATTAATAAAGATGTGCTTTAAAGTTTTATAGATTTCACTATGTCCACATTATACCTCAAATTCCAAATAACCTATATATTGTACTGGAAGAGATTTAATAACATAAGATATATTACCGGAAATTAGTGACTTTATATGAAAAGGCTTCTAAATGCCCAGTTCCTTCAACAAGTACATAGCATGAAGAAAGGGGATAAAGAACTACTATTACAGATTAAAAATTATTTAATAAACAGCAAACAAATGCAATTTATGTAGACTATCTTTTGGTCCTAATTTGTTTTAAACTGAAATTTTTAGGGGGTCATGGGAGAAAATTGAGCATGGGCTGGTTGCTAAATGATATTAAGGGTATATTATTAATTTTGTTGGGGGTGATGACTCAAGGTGAAATGATAGTGTGTCTGGGATTTGTGTTAAGCATTTCAACCAGTACAGTGAGAGCAGAGAGATGAAACAAGAAAGGCCAAGTGTTGAATTTCAGGAATAAAGCCCAGTTTTATGAATTAGGTGACTAAAATATGTAGCAAATAATAAACCAGTGTCAAAGTGGCATGAGGGATGAGTTAGAGTCCTTTTTTTTTTTTTTTTTTTTTCAGGAGGTCCTTGTTGGTTATCTATTTTATATATAGTAGTGTGTGTATGTTCATCCCAAACTCCTAATTTACCTTTCTCCCCCACTTTTCCACTTTGGTAACCATAAGTTTGTTTTCTATGTCTGTGAGTCTGTTTGTGTTTTGTAAATAAGTTCATTTGTTCATTTTTTTACATTCCACATATAAGTGATACTTGTCTTTGTCTGACTTACTTCACTTGGCATGATAATCTCTAGGTCCATCCATGTTGCTGTAAATGGCATTATTTCATTCTTTTTTATGACTGAGTAGTATTCCATGGTGTGTGTGTGTGTGTGCATGCATGTGTGTGTATCACATCTTCTTTATCCATTCCTCTGTCAATGGACATTGAGGTCGCTTCCATGTCTTGGCTATTGTAAACAGTGCTGCAATGAACACTGGGGTGCGTGTATCTTTTCAAATTATGTTTTTTCCCAGATATATGCCAAGCTGCAGCTCTGAGTTTGAAAGAGATCAGATAAAGAGAACAAAAGCACTAGCAGAGCCTGAAGCCCCTCAACACTAAAGAGTAGACAATGAGAGTAGAGACCCTCGAGGATGCTAAGAAAGATTAATGACAGAGAACTGAGAGGGGAAAAAGCAGAAAGCCCAGGAAAGTTAGGAACTACAAAAAGTACCTTTTGAATTTCATTCAGCAATTATTTTTGAGCACCCACTATCTAGGCACTGGAATTGGGCTGTTGAGAGATCACTGCTGACATCTTCCTGGGGCTGTCCCAGTGGGCTCCCTGGGGGCAAGCATGAGGTGGCAGTAATGGAGAGCAGTCAAGACATTGAGTAGTAACTCTTACTAGAAGGCTAGGAGACAAAGCAGAGGGAGCTGGTCATGGAAATTTGAAAGCACTCTCTACTCGTAGAGTTGATACAACAAGAGGAGACCATCTTACTGGGAGAGCCAGGCCCCTTGGCACTGCATTTGTAACAAAGCCATCCTTGGGGCACAGTTGGAACAGAAGCTCATTGCATTTCAAACAGGGAAACTCAGCAGTCATAAGGCCCTGCAGTCAACCACACTGCAAAAAAAAGCCAGAAAACAGTAATTTCTCCAGCAGAGAATTAAAAGTGACCTACTTTCAGACTTCTTGGGCTCTGCATGCCCAAGTGGAGACCCTATTTGCCAAGTCACGGAAAGTTAATTCACTTTCATTTTATTTTTCCTTACTCCTGGATTGAATTATTGTTACCTTCCTGAAAAGCTGCATGTGTAATGGAAAAGCTGACACCGGCCAAAGTGGACTCTAGCAGCCCAAATTGGGCTCCTATTATCACCCTATTACACGAGGAACAGGCTTCTCCTTGCCCTTCATTCTTCACCTACTAACTATGAAAACCTAATCAAGCCACTTTGTTCTAACGGCAGCTGTTCTGCCCCGTGACCTGTCCTGCACGCCCCCTAACCCCGCTCCAGGAGCAGACAGATGAGTTCCATTTGGAGTTGATGTTATTGTGCTTGAAAATCACAGTCAGGGGCAATGGGATTTTTTTCTTTGCATTGATGGGACAGGAAGCATTAGGAACTGCTCCCTTCAAGTCCAAAACAGAACACCTGGCTCATGGGCAGCCTGTGAGACCATCTTATTACACACTGAGAAAAGAGGACTTCAGCTTTGCATTATGCTTCCTGCTGAAGGCTTTTAAGACCCCTCCTGATGTTTTCATATGCATTTTCAGTGTGTTAAAAATATATCCAAGGAAATGATTTTAACAGTGGGTGTTTCCTGGCCTGTGTCACACACAACGTACACTTCCAATTACGACCACTTATCCCTCCCTCCACCGTGCCCTGAAGCAAGGCCCATTTGTGAAATCTAATTATACTTGCTTCTTTCCTTAAAATGAAGAACATTTTTAGATCTTTCACCAGGCACAATTCTCCTGTTTGGAAGATAATTCTGTCTGATGTTTGGGTTATTTTTCCCCCTATGGGAGGGGGATTCTTTTTATTATTTTTCTGAGAGCCCCAAAATGATTGGAGGCCTGGTATTTATTTATTTTAACACCAATTTTCAGAGGACACTGTTTAGGAGCCAGTGCAGACTCCCTTTCGTGAAGCCCTTTCCTTGGGTTCTGAAAACTCCTTGGCTTTTGATTCTCATTACGTTTTTTGCTGGTCAAGGGTGATCTCTCCTCTCCTTGCAGGGCTGAGAGTTCATGGCTGTTTCTAACCCAGAATTCACAGAAATAGAAACATACACTCCTTGAGGTCATCGTTCTCTCCCATTTGCAGCTGCTCACATGTCACAGGGCAAAACAGAAGGTGGTTCCAGGCCCCCGTGTGATCCCTGCCATTGCCGCAGGCACAAAATCACATTTATTGTTTTAAGCAGCTTTGCTAAGATGGAGCTACCTTTGGGCTAGTGTTTGTGTCGAATCTCAAGCAGTCAGTGAAAGCAGAAATGAGGCAAATAAAATGCACGTTGATTATGGGAAACTTCCATTTTCTTGCCTTGGTTTACTGGAGAATTGGTCCATGGAAGATGTTGTTGCCATTTGCACCAAGTCAGAGCGGCTGTCTGTCAAGGGAGGCTAGTGCTCTTTGTATTTGTATTCTTACCTAGCCCGCATGTTTAATGATGTCTCTTCTCCATTTCTCATCCAGACCTTTTTCCCTATCTGCTTTCAATGCTAATGCCTCCCTGTCCTGATTTTCAAATTAAATATTGTACTCAAAATATTAACACTCCTTGCTCTTTGATTCTTTGTTTATTCATCTTACGCAAAACGCAACAGTGAGCCCTCCATCTGTATTAAATGCTACTGTATGGGCAGATTCAATGACTTATTAATGACTGTTCCATGATATGGAGAGCTAGGGCTTTATAAAATCATGAAATTCTTATTCACAAATGCTCTGCGGGTACTACCCTGTAGGGGAAAAATGAAATATGTCTATCTTTTCAAAGAGAAAATGACTTGCTTTGTGAAGACCATTGTAGAGATAACTAAGTGTTGAAACTAGGCCAAGTTACTTCAGTCTCCAAGGAGTTAGATCATGTCTTGAAGTATCTGGGTATGTAAATTTTTGTAACAGTTTTTGGAAGTTAAAACCACATCCCATAAAGTTATATAGCTCAATGAATTATCAATCACCAACTGTATGGTCAACAAATAGTATATTTTTAAGGTGCCTTGTTCCTGTCTCTGGCCCATATTCTATTGGGTTGTTTCTGCTTTTTGTATGGTTTATAGGTGGTGTTTCTATACATTCTTATAAGCCCTAGATATGAGTCCTCTGTCTATTGTGTGTGTTAATAAAAGCCCACCATGGAAGCTGCATTTTCACTCTTGTAATAGTGTCTTTTGATGAATTGAAGTTCTTCATTTTATTGCAGTCCAATTTATCAAGATCTTCCACGGGGGTTAGTGGGATATTATTTTTTATTCTATTTTCAAAACCTCTCCCTGTCCCCACGTCATGAAGACAATCTCCACTATTACTTCCTGGAAGATTTAGTGCTTGTCCTTTGCAGTTAACTCTACATGTACCCAGAAATTTATTTTGGTGTTAGTGTGAGAGTTACAGGATGTCCCTAGATTATTCGTAGAAGCGCTTGGCATGGCTAGTTTATCTTTCAAAAAGACCTTTCTGGCTGCGATACAGAAGATGGACAGGATTTGAAGCAGGGAGAACATTTTGAATATTCTGCCTCAACAGTTCAGGGGAGAGATGATTGAGGCTGGGAATTGGGTGGTAGCAGTGAAAATGGAGAGTGGTGGCTGGATTTGAGATATGTTTCAGAAGTTGAGCCTTCAAATTTTACAGGTGGGGGAAGAGAAGAAGCGAAATTAAGGATGCCTCCTTGGTTCTTTTTTTTTTTTTTTGCGGTACGCGGGCCTCTCACTGTTGTGGCCTCTCCCGTTGCGGAGCACAGGCTCCGGACGCGCAGGCTCAGCGGCCACGGCTCACGGGCCCAGCCGTTCCGCGGCATGTGGGATCCTCCCGGACCGGGGCACGAACCCGTGTCCCCTGCATCGGCAGGCGGACTCTCAACCACTGAGCCACCAGGGAAGCCCCTCCTTGGTTCTTGAATTAAGCAACTGAGTGAGTGATGGTATCATTAATCATGATTGAACAGACCCAAAAAAAAAAACCAAAAATATTTGTAGGGCAAACTGAAGAATTACGTTTCGTTCAGGTGAAGTTTGAGATGTGACTCACTAAGTGGGAATGAATGAATGAAGGAGTGAATCATTGGACTTGTCCATGATAAATTAGCAAGTCATTGGTAGAACTCGAGTTCGCAGGTGTTTAACTCTTATCCATTATAGCAACATAATCTTGAGCATATTCCATTGAATCTAGTTTCAGAGTATTGCAGAAAAACAAAGTAATGATCCTCTGGTCACGTATTTTATTACTAACTCCCTTGACAATTTAATATATATATTACTTGTCTCTGAGAAATTCTGCAAGAAGAAAAAATACTTCTTTGGCTTTATTTAACCCAGTATTTCTCAAATGTATTTTTCCATAAAAGCATTTTTAGAGGAGACCTTTAAGATGGCCCCAAATAGTATTAATGCTCTATGGAATAATATTTAGGAAAAATTTTTCGTTAATCTGCTACCACGTTAACATGTTAACACACACATACATGCACACACACATGCACACACACACGCACATGCTGGAGACTATGGCCTTATTGCAACACTCAAAAAATATATAAGCAACAAACATCATTGTTGTTCAAGTTTGTCTGTTTCTGCAATCTTGCACACATGGTAAAATGTCTTTTAACTGCCCTTGAGAAAGGGCAGTTCCCTGGTGTCATAATAATTGAAATTTAAGATTTTATGGAGTTGTAATTAAATTGTCCCCTTTGAACCTTTGTTGACTGAAACTGCATATTAACCACATCCCATTTAGACAGGAGTAGCAAGAAATATTCTGAACACCAACTGCTACAAGATAACATAACAAGCTTTGACAGCTTCCTAATTACCTGACTACCCAGTAGTTAAGAACTCTTTAATACTGTAGCAGTTCTCTTCTTTGCACATAAGTCAAAAGGTATATCTAATTTGCTATTTAATTGATATCTATATTGCTGCTTTAAAAAGAAATTATGTTCCCCCAGTATGTTTAACCATTAATTTGTAACCTTTGATCTGCATGCGAGAAATAATTATAAAAAGAAATTACTTGTTATCAACCACGATGATGTCAATAACAGATAGATCTAAAAACTGCAACTCAAAATGGATTGAATCCTTTTTTTAAGCAAACTCTCCCTTTTCCTCCAGGTCTAGCCCACTTTCTCTTTAACAGCTATGTATTGCAAGATTTTTCACCCTGATAAGGTGTATTTTTCTCATGTGTAGAATGGGGAGAATAATAATCTGAAGGTCATCCTGAACATCAAATAAAAATGATGCATGTATAAGTATTAGAACAGAATCTGGCCCATATAAAACATTCAAGGAATGTTAGTTTTGTCTTTCTCAATGATAAAGACTTTTGGATGTGACCACAATATGAGTCAAGAAATACTTGTTCAATGGAAATAATATTAAACTCACCTTGAAATTTCCCCTTATTACATTAGTAAACTAAGAGATATTTAAAACAGAGTCATGGAGATGTTATCTAGCCTTAGACACAATTGACAGTGTAACTGTGAACAAATTAGTGCGTCTAGAAGACACTTTTGAGAACAATGTCAGGGCTTCCACGTATAGAGTACTTTTTACCTGCCTAGTGCTGTGCTAAGCCCTTAATAGGCATGATCTCAGTTAAAACCACAAGAGCCCTATGAGGTGGGTAGTATCACCAATCCCATTTCACAGTAGCAGCAACAAGAAAAACAAAATTTGGGCTAGAGACTCCAAGTACTGTGCCCAGGACCACAGAGCTAGTAAGTGGTGGAGGTAGATTTTGACCTCAGTCTGTCAGCCCACAGAACGCCATATTCTTAACCCCTCTAAGTACTACTAGTGAAAGAAACTTGTGAAAACAAGTCATTGTATAAAAGGAGTGGAAGCAGAGAAGGATCTATACATTAAAGTAATGCAGATTGAAATAACATTGTCCATTCCCCACAGAAATAATTTGGGTCATGGTTAAAGAATTTTTAAACTATTATAAACCAGAATGATATTTATAACCTTAAAACCACAAATCCCACTGGACTTAATATTTCCTTTCAAATAAACACATGTTTATTTAGAGAATTCTGGGTCAGCTGCCATACAAGGAGTAACAGAAATAAAATGCATTGTCCTGCCTGTAAAAATCTAATAGTCTAATGGGGAGAAAACACAGTGCCAGGCATATATTATTATATCTATAAACATATGGGAGGTAGCTGCATGAATGTGGTCATTTTAAACCAACACAGAAAAGACTGTGACTACACGTAAGATAAGAGGTAAGGAAACCCTTTCTGAGGGACGTGAACAAGGAGAATTTGGATATTTGCAAAAGGTGTTTCAGAAGACATTGCTCTTCATCTGGATGAGATTAGAATAGGTGCGTTGATTGGACAGTTTAGCCACAACTGTACGCAGGAGGATGTGTCTGGTATGTACTTATCATTTATTCCACGGAAGCTCAAGGTAGTGAGCCTGCCTGGAGGTAAATTCACTAGGAAGTGAGAGAAAAAGTGAAGTTTCTAGGACAGGGTGTTTATACTTGATGGAGAACAAGTTCTTCAAGATTTTTTTTAAGTGGCATGATGCCCTTGGTTTATAACTTCGTAAGGATTCTAACAATGATTTCAGCAAAAGGTCAGAGAAATCTACCCTTCAAAATTTTTAGAACCTTATTTTTATGTTTCTGCAAATATGGTTTCAATTTTCAGTCATGTCATATAAACTCTCACTACCATTTTCTCCCCCAGCCCAAATCAAAGTAGGCATCAGTAGTTTTTTCGATAAAAGTTACATCAAATGCTGTATATTCTAAATATCCATACTTAGACTACATTTAGTTGACTTCTGTATACATTGTTAGTAGCCGTGTGCAGTTCTTCAGTCTTGCCTACCTGGAGACTGAAAGAAGGACCAGACATCATCTGTCTGTATTTCCCGTATCATGTTCTCCATGGGTCTCCTTCTTGGTCTTTTACTCATTTCCCATACCTCTTCCCAGGAATGTTTCAAAACTTTTGAGGTTCTCATATACATGTAGTTTAAGTTTCATGTGTTTTCATCATCTTCTGCTTCTCTCTTCTTTTCCATTTTGTGAGAGGTCCTAGGAAAAAGTAATCACTTCCCCATTCTTATCCACTGCTTACCTTAAGAGGTCATTCATTGATTACTTCTCTTCCACTCCTTCATGAATTCCAAAAAGCTACATATTCAATTTTGTACCTTCTTTAAACCGTTGATATAAAAGAATGACTTTCTTTTCCTAAATGCCTTAGGTTTGTACTAACACCTGGAACCTGATAGCTAAAAAAGTTCACTGGAATATTCACTTCTCTGTAGACCAAAGGTGCTTAACCCTTCCTAGTCAATGAGGTGCTGTAATAATGTAATGAAAGTTATAGGTCCTCTGCCTAGGAAAAGATAACCATATGTTGTCAAAATGTCAGATGGACAAGGGCTAAAACCTTCCCCTTGCCGCTTTCTCGGTATGTGATCGTGGGCACACTATCCCCTCCTAGTCTTCTGGTTAAAATTAGCATCTCTATAGTTGGGTTTCCATAAGGATTAAATAAGATAGTGCATATAACAGGGCATAGCTTGTTACCTGACACAAGAGCTTAATTATTGTTTGCTATTATTCTTTTCATAAAGCGTTCGTATTTAGTGTCTCGGGCTTTTCTGTGGGAATGGAATCCAGGACAAAGAAGCTGATCTTTTGAGACCTTTGGGGGGAATCTAAAGAGTAATTTTCAGGTCGAGAACTGTGGTTGGAAAAGCCCTTTTCATTTCATTTCCAGGCCAGTCAGTGGGTGCTCCCTGCAGCCCTCTTATGAAAGAGGTCAGGGGAGAACAACAAACCTTGTCTGAAAACACAGAGAAGCAGAACTTGATCAAAACGCAGAGAATGTCTCTGCAACACCATCGATTAAGATTTAGGATTTTTTGCTCATTTGCCATGAAATACATTCAGAGGAACATTACCAAAATATCCTCTCAGCAGTTAAGAAAATCACTTCTCGCTTGATTCCTGCTTGGGTCTTCCCTTACCTCAAGGAATACATTAGAATATTTGTAATTGTCTAAGTATGCAGTAAACAACAAAGATTCAAATTTTAATATTCTATACACAATTCTCCCAGGGGTCAGGGAATTGATAGGACAGTGTAATTCAGAGTAACATTACCCAAGATAAGTAAAAGGCAAGGCAAATACATAATTTTTCTATTTGGATCACCTGCCCTTGTAACTTTTTCTTTGAGTTCATATGACATCCATGTTTGTTGTTCCTATCTACGGCCTTTTAAAGCATGTGACATGTCTCCCCATGTGTATATCTTTTTGAATTTTAGTTTTAACCTCTCTGGAGAATTATTGCCTAGTCAGTTGAATTGCTCCCTAGAGACCCCTGAATGGATTTCTGTCACGTGTACCTTGAAACCTCTATTTAGACCACATAATCCCAAACATTACTTGGGAATCTGATGAAAATCCACCTAGATGTTTCCATGCTAAGCAGCTATTGAAAGATAGAATCAACTTTATGTATTCAGATTATCTTTGTAAAGAGTACAGGGTAAAAAGTGATTTTTGAGGGCTCAGAAAGACGTCTACACAAAAATATCTCCTGCAATGGCTCTCTGCCAGCTTGCTTTTAAGTCGCTACTGAAGTGAATCATCCAGATGGAAGCACTTTCTGCCTCAACATCCACGTTGCCCACCTGTGTGCTTTTATATTAATATACTCAAAATTATTGTGTGCTCACTGTCTTGGTTCAGGCTGCTCTAACCAAATATCATAAACTGGGTGGCTTAAGCAACACATTTATTTCTCACAGTTTTGGAGGCTGGAAGTCTGAGGTCAGGGTGCCACCAGGATCAGGGTCCTGGTGAAGGCCTTCCTTCTGGTGTGGAGAAGGCAGTCTTCTCATTGTATCCTTACATGGTGGAGAGCACAAGAGTGGTCATCCCTCTCATGTCTCTCCTTAAAAGGGCACTAATCCTGTTAGTGAAGGATCTGCCCTCATGACCTAATCACCTCCCAAAGACCCCACCTCTAAATACCATCACGGTGGGGATATAGGCGTCGACGTATGAATTTTGAGGGGACACATTCAGTCCACAGCACTTAACCACATGCAGACACTGTGCTAGGTGCTCAGGATACATGGCAAACAGACAGACATGGCTGCTGCCCTTAGG
Source organism: Lipotes vexillifer (assembly GCF_000442215.2). Classification (NCBI taxonomy): domain Eukaryota; kingdom Metazoa; phylum Chordata; class Mammalia; order Artiodactyla; family Lipotidae; genus Lipotes; species Lipotes vexillifer. The sequence continues at coordinate 750,340 of NW_006772104.1, forward strand.
GAGCTTGTTATCGGTGGGAGACCTGTTCATCAAATAACCAAACGGAAAAATGCAACTGTAATAAGTGACGTAAAAAGGTAGAGCAAACAGTGATATTGGAGGATTTAGGGAGGAATCCCGAGAGGTCAGGGAGGCTTAACTGGAGAGATCAGGGAGGCTTCTGTGATCGAGACCCAAAGTATGAGAAAATGCTAACTAGGTCATAGGGGAGAGAAGGAGGGTGGACGTCGTAGGTACATGGAACAGCATGTATGGAAGCTCTGAGGTAGAATTGGGGCATAATGGCACAAAGAAGTCAAAGAAAGCTCCTGTGGCTTGAGCTTAGACAGCAAGCAAGAGTATGACACAGGATGACACAGAAGGGGTAGGCAGGGGCCGGACTCTGCAGGACTTAGTAGGCTCTGTCTCAAATGTTGATTTTTAAGTCTTTATCAAAATCTAATTGATCTTCATTCTAATAAGGCATTCCTTTTCATTAACTAAGGTTGTTGGAACTACTTAAACATCACTTGTCTATCTTCAATTTTTTAAGCAAACCATGAATAAATGTAGAATCTTCTCCTTAGGTTTTCAGAATAGTCGCTCTCAATTCAGGAGCTTCATGCTGGTGAAATTTACAACAAATTAGATGGTAAGACTTCCTCTCCCGACTCCTCGAGTTTCCGATTCCGTAGATCTTGGGTGGGACACAGACTTCTTTATCATTTAAACCTTCTACTAGTGATTCTGATGAGCAATAAAGTCTGGGAACTATTGCATTAGAAATTCAGTTTTGTGTATTACCATTTTATTTATAGATAATATCAACTTCAGTAGAATAGATAATATTAACTGCTGCTTTGGGAAATCACCAAATGAACAAGCTGTTTACAACAAGACCTTCCTCTCGCGATATCACTGGGCTGTGTGATATTTTATGTTTTGAAGTTCCTGGGGCCTTCTCTATTAAGAATACGTCTGCATGCTTATATCCCTTCTTTTGCTTTCTTCCTTTCAAAATTTTGATTCTTTATAAGTTGGCGTTTCTATTTACTTTGAAACAATTAATCGTTACAACAAGCTCAGTGAGTCTAGCATTTTCAGATAGTGCTATTTTTATCTTGTTTCTCATTCAATAAGAACTTGTTCTAATTCAAATACTTTCTTGCAAGCAATATTACTTACTTTTTCTGAACACTTCAGAAATAAGACAAAGATGTTTCCTCTCAAACTAAATTAATTCACTGGACCTGGAGACTTTTTTCCCCTGTCCTTATCTGTTCATCCTTTTACACCTGTTAGGTAGACTGAGGTGTCTGCACTTGGTGTAACCTTCCCAGAGAGACTGTGCCCACAGTTCTTGATAAGCAAAGAGTGAGCCAGTAACATGAGTCTCTTGGCAGCAGCCAGAGGTGGACACCAGTTGTAAAAAGAGCCACTTAGATGCTTCTTGAAAGAATTTCAAATAGGGATCCAACATATCAAATTACTTCATTTGGACTACTTGAAGTGAGAGGCCATACAGATTTGGGGCTGCAGGGGCTATCAACAGCCATGGACAGGTGGTTGTGTTTGTATGTGTTGAGAAGCTTTTGGGAGAGGGGAAGTCAAGGGAATGGAATGAAATGAAAAGGAAATTGAAATGAAAATGACACGGAGGGACAGAGAGGAAGAAATTGAAGGTGATTGCAGCAGTGATAGGTATTTTGGAGTTGAGGTAGTGGAATGGATAAAGAGATAGAAACACAGGAAAGGAGGAAAACTGAGAAGAAAAGGGGAGATTGAAAGAAAGAAGATAGGTGAAACAATGTGGCAGAGAGATACAGGGAGGGAGAAATAATCATCAAAAGAAGTGGAAAAGAGTGAGGGAGACCTACAGAAAGATGGGAATAAAGAGCAGTTGATTTTAGTCTGAAGAGTTTTATCCCATCGTGAGTCCATCCAGCTTTCTTTCCTGCTGGCTGGATTGGATTGTAGTTAGACCCCCCCCTTTCTTCCAAATGTTATCTATTATTTCTCTTTTTTCCTTATCTATCTCATTAGAAGTCATCTGTTTTATTTATTTGTTCAATACTGCTAATTCCTTGCAGTTCCAATCTAACACTGTAACTTTTGGGTTTTGAACTTTCTGTTTTAAAATAATTTTAGACTCATATAACTGCAAAAATAGGACACAGATTCATGTAACCATCACCAAAATCTCTCACATCTTTTTTAAAGATAATAGATCCACATGGTTAAAAAACCAAAGTAAGATAATATTAAAAGATATTCAGTGAAACATTTAAATCCCCCCTTTCATCTTGTCCCCTGCCGTAATGATCACTTTTACTATTCTCTTTTGTTTTCCTTCCACTCATTTGTTCGAAAATACAAGCAAAATAATGTGTATTTTTATTTTTACCCTCCTTATAGCAAAGCTCACTTATATAAACTATTCTCCTCACTGTTTTAACTTAATACATGTTGGAGATCATTTCATATTTTCACACAAAGCGTTCCTCATTTGTTTTATAGGTGCACATTATCGTATTGTACATACACTGCACCTTGATTTACTTAAGCAGACTTTGAGTGGCCCTTTTATACCAGAAAACCAAGATGCAATATATCTCACAACGCAAGAGTCTCAGGAAAGCTCAAGAGAAGCTGTCCAAATGTGCCCAGTAAATTGGGGCAACTCTATCAGATGGAGAGGAGCAAAGCGGTAACCTGGCTGGGCACAGAAAAAGTAAGGCAGAATTAAAGGCAGGAACACACCTCTGCACTGAAAAGCTGATTTTTTTAATCAAAGAGAACATCACCTGGGCTTCCCTGGTGGCGCAGTGGTTGAGAGTCCGCCTGCTGATGCAGAGGACATGGGTTCGTGCCCTGGTCCAGGAAAATCCCACATGCCGCAGAGCGGCTGGGCCCGTGAGCCATGGCCGCTGAGCCTGTGCTCGGCAATGGGAGAGGCCACAACAGCGAGAGGCCCGCGTACTGGAAAAAAAAAAAAAAGAAGAAAACAAAACAAAAACTTAATGAAAGCAAGCTTTTTTTGTATGTGTGGAAGTGTTTGTAAAGGAGAGAGCTTTAGCTTCCAGAGAACTGCTTAGATTTAAAGTGTCTCTTTCTTTTTTTTTTTTTTGAGAAAAAACAGTCTAGTACTTGCAAAAAAAAATCTGTTTTGCC
>NW_006772104.1:753671-774550 GCF_000442215.2 Lipotes vexillifer
AAAAAAAAAAAAAAAAAAAAAAAAAGAAAGAGAGCATCACCTGAACTATTTAAAATAATGGGGTCATAACTGAGTTAAAAATTGGCATTGCAGACTCAGCCAGCACTTTGAAAATTGCCAGAAGTCTGTCAGATGACTGACAGTTGGTGCTTACGTGGGAAAGCAAGAAAGAATATTACTTAACTGTCTAACCCAAGAGATTGTGTTTCTGAAAGATAGGATGAACTAAATGTACATAGTTTAGAGATAGACTTTTGGTTCGTCTATTCAGCTTTGTATTCTCTGTTCATCTTATCCTAGTTCATTTTTTGTTAATTATTCATTTTAAAGCTATTATCTTACCTTTGTGATAAACAAAAGCCCTTCAGGATTTATTCTATAACTTCTGCTGAGTGTATATGCATATAGTTAACAGAAAGCTAAATCCATTTAAAATACCTTCAGTGATCACTACCAAAGATCAGATGTTTTCCTTTACCCTAATTGAAAGGAAGAGATAAATATTCTTATTTGCAGTTTGAAAGGCCAAGGTAATGCTACATTAAACCTCAACTCATTAATAAAAGACTAGAGTAAGAGAGGTGTTCATTATCAGCCCAGTGATCTTTTACTGCTTTAGAGGTTCCGAGAGTTCCCTCGAAAAGCAGTTAAAGTCACTGAATCTTTGTGAGCATCTCTTATTTGTCAGGCACTATACACGTGTCCAAGAGGGAATTTGTTATTCAAAGAATCCCCTGGTCCCTCCCACCAAAATGTAACATGACCTCTTCATGCAGACCTGTTATTTCCAAGTAACAGCTACCTACTCTGAAAAAATGAATGGAGTTTACATGCTGGTAGGTGACAATGGAATTGAGGCTTCCCAGCCACTTATATATTATCTTTTAAAAATTTTCTTCTTAGTTTCTGTTTTTTTTTTTTTTGAATCTCTGTTCTCTTATTCATTCGTTCACCTATCATTTACTCCCGCAAATGAAAATGAAAGTTCCAAGACAACTAAGTCCATCCCAGTCTTGTTCACTATTATACCCCTCACATGTAGTACAAAGCCTGGCACAATAAAGATACTCAGTAAACCCTTTTGAGTTAATGGGATGGAGGCAGCAGTCTAGCCTACAGGAAAGACCTCCATTCAGGGAGACCTGAATTCCCGTTCCCTCTTTGACATTGGCTAACTATACAAACCAGCAAGGAAAATAATCTCTAAGCTTCAGTTTCTGCATTTATAAAATAAGACTAATGATTCAGGGCCAAAATATATAGGTTCTAGAGCCAGAATACCCAGGTTCTTTCATAGCTCTACTACCTACTAGTTATGTATGAGCTTGGGCAAGCTACTTAAAACTCTGCACCTCCGTTGTTTCATTTTTTTCCATGGTAGAAAGTATGAATGATCTGCCTCATAAGATTTTTGGGAGGACTACATATTCCCCTACGATACGTAGCAAGGTACCTGGTACATAGTAAATGCTCAATAAATGTGAGCCACTCCTGTCACCAGCATTATTATGAGAATCAAATGAAATATAGTGGAAGTACTTTCACTGTATAAATCACTACACAGGTATGTATTTCCTTATTATTATACTACCCCTCTCAAGGGCACACATTTGTCTTCTAGCACCAGGCTTCTAGAACCACGGTGCTTTTAACAAACTCATAGATATAATGAAGATCCTTCTAAATACTGGCGTGCTGATGGTATGAGATTTTGGAAAAGGTGGCTTTTGATCAACCCTGAGGTAATACTTGAAAGTTAGTCATTTACACTGTCAAAAGAGGGTACAGAAAAAAATGCCTTTTGATCCAACTCTTATGGTTATGGAGACTCGTAAGAAGAACTCAAAATATGTCCCAAAGTTCTTATAGGAAGCCACAGGTTTGATGACGTTCATTAAAAAGCAGTTAAAAAACTGCAGTCCTTCCCCTTATTAAAATATTTTTAAGAAAAAAATAAAAGCTTTTTATTTTCTTGTGTTACCATGGAAATACACCCACTAGAATTTCAAATATTAGGGGTGTACCCGCAATATAGTGCTTGCTTGACAAAGGTAGGCATTACATTAGTGGAAAATTGAAGTGTACGGTAATAGTTTTACACACAAAGAGTAAGGCAGAGCTATTTCAAAATGATAGAAATCTGAATTTGGATATTTAAATATGGCAATATAAAGATGTCTAAAACCATGTGGAAGCATTCTAACCATATTTTCATCCTGTGTCATATTAAAGCAGAAAATATTCAATAGCTATGTGATTTAAATGATATATGCCTAACATGAGCATATGTAAAGAAGACGGTTGCATTTAGAATAAACTATCCAAAATCCAAATGCTGTTAGTGCTTTATTTGTAAAAGCCCAAGTCAATACAAGCAAATATCTAACCACAGTGAAAATAGTGAAAAACCTTTTTGAGGTTTTGTTTATATTTGAGCTGAGCTAAAAGATCTTCCTGGTTATCATTGTATGTATTATGATAATTTTTTCAGTCTGTAACTCTTTTCTAAATAGTATGAATAAGGGGTGGGATTTAGATCTGCAGCATGTCCCTCTACATGTTTGTATGTCCATGAAGTTTGAAGATAATGCCTTTTTTCCCGGGTTTGTAGTAATAACAGAGTGATAACCATTCCTGCAGTGTCCAGGAAGTCAGATAAATCTTGTGTAACAGTGTCACAGTTTATTCTTTTCAAACAACCACTGAAATATAATAGAAAAATACTTAATTACCTAAAGAAGTTGAAGAGAGACTTGGCAAGGTCACAGTCTTAAAAGGGAGAACCAAGAAAATAAAATTCCTTTTGATGCTAATGAATTACTTGGTCAATCTATAAAAGGAAGTAAAAGTGATATTACTGGGGGAAAAGTTTGCTGAGGAAGGTTTATTTGGTTGTTTGGGTATTTTCATTTGTTTTGTGTGTTTTGGCCGTCCAGGCAAAAAGCCACTGGAGTAGAGCATGTAGCATAGTAGCTAATCTCTATCAAGATGTCTCCATTTTACTTCTCCTCATGCAAACAAGCAAAATATAGAATATGAAACACTCTCTATTAGTTCCCTAGGACTACCAAGACAAAGTACCATAAACTGGGTGGCTTAGCACATCAGAAATTCATTCTCTCACATTTCTGAAGGCTAGAAATCGGAAATCATTGTATCAGCAAGGATATGCTCCCTCTGAGATCCTGGATAAAACTCTTTCTTGTGTCTTTCTAGCTTTTAGTTGTGGCCATCAACTGTTGGCATCCCTTGGCTTGCAGTTGCATAACTCCAGTCTCTGCTTCTGTCACACTGGTGTTTTACCTGTGTGTCTCTTTCTTCTTGTGTTCTCCTCTGTTTATCCTAATGACCTCATCTTAACTTGATTACATCTGCAAAGACCCTATTTGTAAGTAAAGTCACATTCACAGGTGCCAGAGGTGAAGACTTCAACATATCGGTTTTTTTGGGGGGGAGAGGGTGGTGGCAGGTGGGAGAGTTGTCACAGTTCAACCCATAAGAACGGCTTAGGGAAAAGGGAAATTCCTAAATGTCTGAAGTTGTTCTGGCAGATGAAGTAGAAACTAGAAAACTTCAGATTTCAGGAGTAAATCCAACTGTTGGGAGGTCACAAGTAGTTAAGTGATACCTGATAATTGTCTAGTCAGAGACTTCATGACTTGTGACCTACGTGTTGCAGTTTTTTAAAATTGTATTACATTGTACCTCATTTTCACTGGATAGGTTTTTTTTTTTTTTCCAATGGGCTTAGTGCCTAAAGGGAAATAACAAGTAACTCTTTGATTTTGACCTTGCAAAAACATGTAATTAAATGACAGTAATTATCAGGCTGCTGTTAACTTTGACACATCCAAGACTTGCATACCACCCAAGTTTGCCGAGTCTAATTTTCAGACTTGAAGAAACGCACTTTTTGAACTCAAATATATAGTTGTGTGTGTGTGTTTAAATCTACATGCTGTCAAAAATAGTTTTTGACTGAACAGTTTAAACTTGGTCTCATACAAATTAATTACTTTTCCCCAGTGGATAGATCCAGATCTCACAGGAGATGCAGCTAGCCTCTGGAACCATATTATGTAAAAAGCTGTTCCAACAATAGAGTTATTTGTCTCTAGTATTTGAGCCATATTGCAGGCTCATGTGGACCTGGCTACCCAAGACAGCCACTGTACCTCCTGGGTTGCTATCCTTGGTGCTGAATCTTCACTGTACAAGAAGGGAGCTTTCTCTAGAGTTTCCCCATTCCAGCACCTGCCTCACCTCAAGCCTCCCCATGAGACCAATTATGGATTAATTTGCATATTTTCAACCACTTTGTGCCAAATATTTGCACATCCTCTTCTGTAAATATTTGGTGACATTTCAAGGCAGCATTATGTAGTGGTTAAGAACAAAATCTTGGAAGCCAGCAAGGACTGGTCAAATGCCAGCTCTGCCATATGATGTTTGAAAGCCATTTAATTTATAAGGGCTTCTGTGTCTTTATTTATAAAATGCTAATAATAATAGTATAATTGGAATAATGTATGTTACAAGTTTAATAGATCACCCAGCACATAGCAATGTGTCTAATCAGTATTGCTAACTTCAGCTAAGATTTCTCATCCCACATTTTCCAAGACCAAAGTCCATTTTTAATACAATGATAAAACAAATTTCTTAAATATTTATATTTGCCACATTATTCAAAAGTTGGGAATTATTTGGTTTAGCTTAAGGAAGAAAGTTTGGCAAATCTTGGAATGTAAAATAAGAAAGTAGATGGACAGTTGGAATAATTTTTCTAATATCCCAGTGCCAATCTAGAGTGATCTTGCATGTAAGTTAATCTCCAGGCATATAAATAGAGAATAGCTACAAATTCTACAGTTCCAGCAGTATGATGTTTAGATCAGTGACATCTACTGCATTCAACAGTAACATCAAATGGTACATGTGAATAATATGGTATTTTAATTTTTTCAGATTTACTGGATCTATGGCTTCATCCATTCCTCATTTGTGGGTTTCATTGGAAATGTGCCTCCACTTTGCCTTGAAACAGTTTTTGTTTTTTGTCTGTTTTATCTGGTTGTTACTTTGTTTTACTGTTCAAGGCAAAACATTTGAAAGGACTGGAGATTTGAAGAATACTCCAGACTCCTTTCTTGATGTAGCATATTAGTTTCATCTGGAGAGTTTAAGCATTCATGAGAGAGTGGCTTCACCAGGACTGGAAAGACATAATAAGGGTATGAACTCCATGTGAGACGGTGGGCCTGAGATCAGAGTTAGAAATATGCAAAATGCATAAGATATGGCTAATCATTGCAATACAGACTCATAATTGCCCTTGTTACTTCACTGGTTTCTAACATGACTATTTTAGTCTTCTTAAATGTTCCAAAATAATTGTCTACTTTAAAAAGAAAATGCTAATTTTTAATATTGCTAAGTGTTGAATGAACGTGTATATAGTCATTCCCCAAAATACCAAATATAGTAATAATTTGGGTGATATGAATGGAAATTTCACTTCCTAATTTGAAAATGAGCTGTAAAATAATGGAGCATTCAGATACTCAAAACCTAGGATTTACAAACCGATAAGATTATGTGAATTCAGAGCCTCCATGAAGGCTTCGCAGGTAAGGTAATCATCTCGCGTATACTGCTTGATATCTAAATTCTACCCTCTCTGTTGCATTCTGTCTTCATTAAAATGCTGCCACCTCTCAAGTGGTCATACTCTGAGTTACTGGTCTTTTTTTTTTTTTTTTTTTAAAGATGTGCTTACATTCATTTTGTAATAAAAAAGAAATATTTTTTCTACTTTTGTTTTTTCCCTGTACTCCCTCCCACCTTTCCTAGTGAATCTGCCTTCTGCTGTGCAAACCCTCTAAAATGGATAGTGTAGTAAGTTTATATAGCTTACTTTATATAACAACATAGAAAAGAAAAGCTTCTCATTTGCCAGTTGGTTCATAAAACCCCATGATATACTCTCCCTTCAACAGTGATGTGGTTATTTCCATCATCCCCCGCATTGGCATGGGAGCTGGTCACTCCCACGCAGGAGAAAAAGTCCTGTTAGAAACTATAGTAAGTTGCCTGAACCATCATACACATACACACAAAGTCACACACACACACACACACACACACACACACACACCTCTGAAACTACAAGGTGGTTGAAAAGCATTGATTGTACTAAAATGAAATCCAAATTTAGTACCCTAGCCTACATGCCTCAATGATCTTCCTGCCTACGGCTCTAATCTTTATCGCCTTGCTTCCTTAGTATGGTAACTGCTACACCAGTTTGTTCCTGTTCCTAGAACGCCAAGACTGCTTCAGAGCCCTCGACCTTGATCTGGAATACTCATAGTTAGTTCTTCCACATCACTTACATCTAAGCTCAGAAGTCTTCACAATTAAAGGTACTCCTTACACCAGACACTCTAAATCCCACAATATTGGGGTTTTTTTGTTTTTGCTTTTGTTTTGTTTTGTTTTGTTTTTGCGGTACACGGGCCTCTCACTGTTGTGGCCTCTCCCGTTGCGGAGCACAGGCTCCAGACGCGCAGGCTCAGCGCCCATGGCTCACGGGCCCAGCCTCTCTGCGGCATGTGGGATCCTCCCGGACCGGGGCAAGAACCCGTGTCCCCTGCATTGGCAGGTGGACTCTCAACCACTGCGCCACCAGGGAGGGAAGCCCATATTGTTTTGTTGTCTTTATAGTGCTTATCACTCTTTGAAGTTTTGTTAGTTTGCTTTCTTATTCATTTTTACCCACTCTAACATAAGCTCTGTGAAAGTGGAAAATATGCCTGTCTGTTCTGTTCACCACTGTATCCTCAGTCTAGAATGTACCAGGCATATAGTTAATGCTCAAGGAATATTTGTCAAATACAGTAATGAATTTATTCTTCAATAGTAACAATCATATTATGTACAAATACACTAGTATCTTAAAGAGGAAAGGAAGAAACTATAATGATTAACAATTACTGAGCACCTACTAAAACCAAGCTATTATGACTAAATTATCTCATTTTTTTTAATTTAATTTTTATTTTATCTTGGAGTATGGCTGATTTACAATATCGTGTTAGTTTCAGGTGTACAGCAAAGTGGTTCAGTTTTACATATATCCATTCTTTTTCAGATTCTTTTCCCATATAGGTTATTACAGTATATTGAGTAGAGTTCCCTGTGCTGTACAGTAGGTCCTTGTGTTGATTTTCTGTCTTATATAGAGTAGTGTGTATATGTTCATCCCAAACTCCTAATTTATCCCTCCCCCTGCCCACATTTCCCCTTTGGTAACCACAAATTTGTTTTTGCCATAAGTCTGTGAGTCTGTGAGACTCACCATAAGTCTGTTTCTGTTTTGTAACTAAGTTCATTTGTATCATTTTTTTTTTTTAGATTCCACATGTAAGTGATATCATATGAAATTTGTCTTTCTCAGTCTGACTTATTTCACCTAGTATGATAATCTCTAGGTCTGTCCATGTTGCTGCAAATGGCATTATTTCATTCTTTTTGATTTTCACATCAACTCAGTGCCACAGCACTAATAAATAGCTTAGAGGGATTTGAACTCATGTCTGTCTTACAACAAAACCATGTCACTAAATGTGAAAAAAAAAAACACAAAACCCAGCATATGTAGAAAGACAAACTAACCTATCTAAGAATTTTCCCTCTAGCCACCAGAACTGGTTATTTGTACACGAATACTCTCTGTGGAATTTGTATCATAGGGATTTTTTTTTGTTAGCAGTGGCAGAATTTTCCACTTAAATCTGCTTGAGCAAAAATATAAAGTAAGATAAATAAATGCATCAGCCCAAATGCATCCAATTGAACAGATTGGAGGGATGGCTCTAAAGGAGGCTTGATCTAGTGCTCAGATTGTACCATCAGGACCCAGTTTTTCTCTCCATTTCTACACTCCATTTCCTTGGTGTTAACAAGGCAGGTGGGTAGTTCTAGCAGCTCCAGGCATTATGTATTCTCTTTTATGTCAGCGGGAAGGAGGAAGTTTCCTTCCTCAGTAGTCAGGGCTGCTGCCAGCCCATATGGTACATTTGTGCAAATTAGAAAAAGGTACCCCTTTCTCAAGGAAATTTCTATAGTTTGTGGATGACTTAATAATAATTATTGGAACATACACAAAACTCTCAAAATTAACACAAATCATGCTACTGAAAATAATACGGCAGAATGTGTAAATTTTTAATCACAAAAATTAAGAATCCAAAGACACTACCACATAGTAATTGGTATACACAGTTACAGATCTTCCTTTCAGAGAAGAAAAATAGGATCGTTTCAGAGGTTATCTGTACCAACAAACCATAGACTTCACCATCTCTCTAGTGACAGTGGACACTGTTAAGTAGTTTTCATTTTGCAAAGTCATGTTCTCAGCCATTGACCAATATTGCCTAAGTTAACGATATCCTAAATGTTTTAAAATAAAAGCATGTGGAATTTTTTTCTGGCGAATTATTATCATGAATATTTCCCTACTGTAAGAAGATACATTCTAAATGTGTAAGTTTAGCTTCTCATGTTCTGATGTCCTCTCATTATCACATTCCTTCCTATGTTCCTCCATCAATTTGAAATTTATATTTTATGTTCCTGAAGTAGTTTCGTGTTCATGGCAAATTTTCACATTTCATCTAATCAAACAGTATCTCATCTAATCAAACAAACAGTATCATTAACTCCTATAAACTTGTATTTTAAAGGTGATGTATGTTAATGGAAAATACAGTGTAATGAGAAAAGTATTTTAAATTTTAGTTCTGAATTATAGAAGATATAATCATGGTATTCATATTTGAAATGAGTTTCATATTTTCTATGCCAGAAAAGTCAATGTTAATGATAAAATATTTGACCTTCATGTGCCTTCAACTGTATATATTTTTAAAACATTACTTCATTTTTCTTCAAAGAATTTCATATTTCTTTTAGTAGTTCCGATTGCTTTATATATGCTGAATTTTGGTTGCTCATCATGTTGCTTATAACATTAGCTTTTTAAAAAATACCATACAAATTCAAATTATGCAAATACATTCGTAAGTGAATAATTTTGGAAATGTAACATTGTCTTGCATCTCAGAATCGATCTACTTTTTAAGCTCCTTGCTTAGAATCACACATTACTTTTGCTGATGCTAGGTCGGTAGTCTTTTAATTTTCGTACTGGCTTATCCTTCATAATTCAAAGCATAATGATTTACATCCACACTCTTAGAAAAAATCTTACTTTCATCTGTTTGAAAATTGTCCTAATATGCTGATTTTCTTAGAACATCTTAGCACCATCTGCCCCCAAAAATTGTTGAAATAAATATATAAATGACATGCTGGAGTTAACAAAGTTATGATAAAATAAGAAAGAAATGTCAAAGTAATGAAGATGTATCGATATAAATGGTACCCCCTCAGATCTAATGCCCTTCCTCAGTGTACAACCTTGACAAATGTATACTACTACCCTGAAAAGAAGGCAAAAAAAAAAAGCCCCAAAAGCCAATCTATTTGACCCTAGATGGCTTGACTTGGGTCACTTGCATAAATCAGTCACTAGGGCTGGGGCATGGACTCTTTTGATGACCCTTGCCTCTACTCTAAGAGCCTGGGGTTAAAGTCAGTTTCAATAGAAGCCCATGGGCTAGGGGCAGAGAGATGTTTTCCCTTTAAGAAAGGGGTGTAAATATTAGCCTACAGAAATAACAAATGTGCCTTGCGTGTTTGATTACAAAAACCAGTAGAAATGTAAGAAGGTATCCACTTTTCAACATTAAGCAAAACCACAATTTCTACTCCATTATGTCTATGTATCCCCTGCATAGGATTAAAATGACTCCAGTTCTTATTTATTTTTCTAGACTTTAGGGTTTTGTTGAGTTTGGTCATTGTTTTTCCTATGATAGCCTATGAAAGATCTTTAGGAAGAAATGACCCGGTATGTTAAACATCTAGTCCAGTTAGATAGCAATAGTTGACATGTGGGTGAGTAGGCAAATGCACGTTCCTTTATAAAATTCAAATAGGAACAACTGTTTCTGTTGACAGAGGAGTTGATCACATATTCAGAGCTGAGTTTTATTTGGATACTTTATTCATAAAGGAAATCAATATCTGCCTTTTTACAGTTACAGCAAAGTCATCCTGTCCACACATAACCATTTCTCTCACTTCCTCAGCCCCCTATATTTCTGATTCTACTGCTATTAATGTTCCACAAATTAATGTCTACAGCTAATTATTCCTACATCAAAATCACATATTATCGGATACGAAAATTTTGGCAAATTTTTCTCTTGATAGGATTGATTTTTGAAAGAGAAAGCATTACAGTACACGTAAGTGGGAGGCTGTGCACACAAACACACACACAACCACTAGGATGACCACTAATCAATGAATGAGAGTCACTTTGTCACTGATATTAGTCACTTCACTTGTGAATTCATTTAGCAAGTGCTCTTATATTAGAAACATTAAAAGTTCTTTTAAAATACATGACCTATGATAAGAGAGTTCAGCCTGTTCCCTTCATCTTAGTGAAACAGGAGAAGATTTACCACAGAAAAGATCACATGCTCAGGTCCATAGTTTAAAAGAGTTGGCTAAAGCTAGACTTACTCTGGTTTTTCTTAGGTCTCAGGATAATTAGACAGTGATAATTATATATATATATATATATATATATATATATATATATAAACAGTGAAGAAGATAATAAAATATAAGAAAGTCATCAATTAGACATGAAAAAAATGTCTTTCTTCTGTGTTAAAGAGGACTTCAGTAAGTAAGAAACCATGGAATATTTTTCCCTGAAAATCATGAAAACCAGACTTTTCAGCCATTTATGTCAAAAAGTTAGTCTGCTCTTCCTGGAGGAGGATGCCGACCCGCATGTATTTTGTCAGTTCCACAATTAGATTTTATGATTTCTGATTGGAAAGTGATGAAACAGGAGAGCTGTAGAATTGTCAAATTGAATCAATTTCACAGAAAACTCTCAGAGACAAGTTTATATATATAGGTTCCCAGGTTGGTGAACACATGCTTGATTCTTTCACGTTCAGCTCTTGGTTTAGAAGACCATCCTATCCTCTCACATTGAGTTGGGAGTGGTACCAATGAGCCATCCTACTCCATGAGTTGTGCGTGGAAAGTGCATGAGCTTTGCTGGGACAGGGAACTTGGTTTTCCCTGAAACCCTTTGGAATTGAGTTAATGATGAATCCTCAAGCCTTAAACCCCTAATGATTTCTCCTGAAGAATTCACTTTATTCTCCTTATGCCAGATGTGAACAGCTCAAAAAATCAAAAACTTCACTAAACTTCCTTAAATAGTTCCACATCAAACTTTCAACTATCCTAGAATCTGACAAATCATATCATTTTAATGAACCACAGCAAACAGCTCATGTAGAAACAGCTGTAAGTACAATATGCAAATCGTGTTTACTGGTAGCTTATGCTCCAGAGAAATAATCTTTATATGACTGCTTTATTATTTACAGTAGTTTCGAAATTTAATTTTTGTCAACATTGACAGATGCCATCCATGGTAATACTTGGACTGCTATATACGGGAAAGGCTAAATATATGCAGAAATCTGTTTGTGAGCTGATAATGTGGTTGACAAATGGGTTTAACAATATCCAGTCATTTCTGAGCAGGAGACGAAATTCACCTGAGGTCTGTGGTAACAGTGAGGAGGACAGTCAGAGGAATATGAATGAAGAAAGAAGAAAGAGAGGGCTCTGGAGAGCAGTGCATATAATGAAAGCATGACAGAGGATGATTAATTATAATTTCAGAGCCAGATAATTCCCAGAGAATATGTGTGTACGATAAAAAGTTTCTAACCTTTCCAGTTGTAATTAAATGAGGGATTCACTAATCTAAGCCGAGTAAAGACTGCTTTGCTCCATCACCATATTAATGCACATATTGAAGTGGTTTATTTTCAATATGCTTTTTACTTTTTGACTTGTAAAGCTGACAAAACTGAACAATACCTGGGGAGTGAAGAGGAGGATTACCCCCCTGGAGAGAAGACTCTTCCTTAGAAATGATCAGAAAGATTAAATAAAATCACAGGGGCTTGGAAAATTCCCCTACCCCCAAATACCTCAGAATTTACCCTCAGGTGAAAAGGAAGCAAAACTAATTCTTTACCAATACCCTTTCATGTTGCTTCAGTTTTAAATCTTACACTGAATAATGTGCGTATAACGTTTGGGTTTCTCATAATGTTCTGCCTTTTCGGTTGCTAGCTTGCAATGTTCTGGACTTTGCTCTCTCCTTTTCTTGGCATTTCCTTTCAGACAGGGAAAAGCAATGGGTCTAGAAAACATATTGAAAAAACCTTATAGTTTTTATGGGGCGGTTTGAGTGCATATTACGCTCATTAAATTCCCAGTTTTTTCAACAAATATTTATTGACCATTTTGTACATGCCTGATGCTGCAGTAGGCACTAGGGGATTAATGCCTACTACAGTCCCTGGCACATAGTAGGTCTCAGTGGATATATATGGAATGAATCAGTGAACTAGAGCTGTGTATCATTATTTGAATTTGATGGCTTGAGTTAATTACTGACTTAAAAAAGTCAATTGCTGTTTTAAGATATGGGGAAAAAGTAGAGTGAACATAGTTAATAAACATTTCACAAGTGTTTTGAGTAATGGAAAAATAGCCTTATACTTCCATTATTTTCTTTTGTATTTTTTCCGTTACAATGTGGTGGTGGCTTCTGTTTGACCCAGAGCCAAGTTAACATTTGAAATAGATGGTACTGAGTAAGACAAAAAGTTAATCAAACTAAATATATATTCATTGAAGAGTCGATAATTTGTTGAAGAAGATGGCTATGAAATTGATTAATGGGGAGTTATTTTTAAAAAAAAAATATGGATTCCAATGCTCTCTTTAAAAGATTGTTATTCTCCGGATATAGTAGTGATGTTATGTGTTTAGAGGTCCCATCTCTCATGCCAGGGATTTTAATAGCTATTCTTTCTTCTTCCCAAGTGGAATGCCATAAACTGGTGTATTAGTGAGAGTAGGTTAGATCATGCTGCATTAACAAACAACCCCTATATCTCAGACATCTGCCACAACCAAGGTTTATTTGTCAATTAGGCTGCATGTCAGCTGCAGCTTTACTCTGTCATTTCCCTCCCAGGACCTAGGATAAAGGACCAACATCTATTAAGAATTTTGCTGGTCCCTACAGCAGAAAGAACAGAGACCTGGAGAACTATATGCTGGCTCTTAAAGCCCATGTCCCAGAGTGACAGACAACACATCCACCCACATGGCATTGGTCAAAGCAAGTTGCATGGCCAGGTTCACCAGGGAGAGGAGGCATATTCCTGCTACTGGGAGGGATACCCAGGGATGGAAATAGAATATTTAATAAGCTAGGAATTCAATCTATCATAATTGATTTTCCTAATTTCTCATAAGCATATAGGCAATGTCTTTATCAGGAGTCTTGACAAGGAGTGTCAGGGATGGGGAGGGAGGGTAATAATGTTGAAGTCATTGCAAACTCCCCACAGGCTAGAGTGTGCTTTATTTTGTTCACAGTTAGGTCCCCTGTAGCTAGCACAATGCCTGGAACATGAAAGATGCTCTGTAAATATTTGTTGATGACAGGGTCAGCTACACTCTACATTATTTATGTGGCCCAGTGCAAAATAAAAACGCAAGGTCTTTTATTCAAAAGGGTAAAGTACCATTAGAGTTATGAAAATATATTTTCCTTTCTCCCCACCCCCTTCTCTCTCCGTCTTTGACGTGGTGCTTTTATGTGCTATTTAATGGCTAGATTACTTAGGCACAGGGATTCTTGCTGACGAGGACAGACCTGTACATGTGCTTGGGAGCCCCACCCAATAACCCACCAACTGCCTGGGTTCCCTCCCTGCAATCTTTTTTTTTTTTTTTGGCTGCACACCACGGCTTGTGGGATTTTCTTAGTTCCCTGACCAGGGATTGAACCTGGGCCCTAGGACTCTGAGTGAAAGCTCAGAGTCCTAAGCACTGGACCACCAGGGAATTCCCTGCAATCTTTTAATTTGACTCTCTTCTCTTACCACTGAGGAAGCAAAACTCATAGAAATAGAGTGACATTTCTGTGGTCATACTACAGTGCTTGGTATAGACTTGACAAAGATTCAGTTCTGACAGTCTATCTAATGTGATACTGTTTTGATTTCTTGTTATGTATTTCTTCCTCCTGGACTGTTTAATTTGCTTTTGTTTCCAGTTTCCATTAGAAGTTATAGGAGAGAATAAATACTCTTCTTAAGCTGTTTGAGAAATTTGTTTTACCTAGTTCTTTGCACATGTGAACAATATATCTTTTCTTATGATTGCTTGAAAGATTCTAAGGTGGTCTGGTGAGTAGGCTTGTTTACTTGAGAATCAATTGAATTTAAGCCTTTTGAATCATGTCTTCCTCAATAAAGATGTACTGTGTAATGCATCTAATAGTAAAAGAATTGAATCCCAATATTTAACTTCATAGTTAGAAGACAAAACTCAAAACATGGACACATGTCCACTTTTTCATGGAATTACTCTAATGGAGAGATCTCAGAAGACAGTATTTTATTTGAATATTATTCTTTCTCCTCTTCCTCTTCCCTTCCTACCTAAGCATCTTCAGCAAATACATCCTTTTTACTTGAGGTATCTTGGGTCCCATTAGGCATATTGAAACTACATTTTTGGTTCATTTTAAGAACATATAAAGAATAGCTATGAAAAGAATTCAATCCCATAAAGAGATTTGATCCTTGGATGTTACTTCTGCTCTAGTAGAATCCAGTTCAGCGTGTATGATTCTTAAAGCTAAAAGTTAAACTAAGTCAACCAAAGTGCAGTCACAACCAACAATAGTATAAGTGATATAACTATAAATACCTAGAGCAGAAATTCTCAGCTAAGGGTTATTTTGCCCCATCTCCTTCCCCTCCACCTCAGGGGACATTGGGCAATGTCTGGAGACATGGTTGTCATGACTGAATGGGGAGTATGCCTGGAATCTAGTGGGTAGAGGCCAGGGATACTGTGAAGCCTCCCGTGTTCCAAAGGGCAGCCCCCAAGACCAACGAGTAACTATGTGACCCACAATGTCAATACTGTGAGGTTGAGAAACCCTGACTTAGAGGGTCCATCCAAGACATTAAGGAGTATGGGCAAGTTTATAAAACAGTGGTCAGGTTTTATCCAATGATATCACCTGGACATGCTTTGGTGGTGTCTGTCATTGTTACCACTAAGGATTTTGACAAAGTTAAATTCACTCTGGGCTTTGTCCCTCAGGTAAAAATCATTTTTTTGCATCTGCATCTCAAAATTAATTCATCATCCTCAAAACAGAATAAGTATCTCTTTTTTTTTCTTCAAAGTTGAAAAGAGACATTTCTATATTAGAAGGATTAGAATCCTTCATTCTAGTTTAGTATTCCAAAGATGGAAGGAACTAACTAAGCCATGGTTTGGATCCAATTTATCCTACTGAGCTATTTAAAGTCTTCATTATCATAAAAATAATTGGTATTTTCATAGTAACATTAGAATGGTTGTTAGCTTTGATAAAGCAAGTAATGAGAATACTACTAAGACAGTGTTTCTTCTAAAATGATTTCACCTGAATACTTTATGTCCAATTTGAATATATATGTGTGTGTATGTGTGTATATATATATATATATGAGCAAAACGAATCCTTCCATGCTTACAAGTTAACCATGAGATTGGGGGCAGAGGGTAATAATTAATCCCTTTCTCTTCTTTTCCAAATTCCAAGTCAGTTGAGAGATAATACAAGTTATACAAAGGAAGGTCATAATACTACTTTAGCTTTATTGATGATAAAGGCAAGTTGAGAACAAGGCTTCGGTACGTGGCCACAATCTGGCTTCTTTGTGTCTTTCCCTCTGCATTGAATGTGCCCACTGTGTGCGTCTGGGTTCTATCTGCCCTCAGATCCACGCAACACCCTCCCTTGCTCTGCTCTGTGTCGTGAGGCTGCATTTCCCTGGCTTCTGTGCTGGCTGGCTCCGACTGTTGGAAGGTTGGAAAGTGTGCAGAGAGGAGAAACAATGGCGTTTCTCCCTCTCTGCCTCTTCAGTGTCCTTGGCAGCAGCTCTCTCCCCTCCATGGTCCTAGATCCTGTTAGAGACGCCGGCCATGATTCTACCCTCCACTGATGAATTCTGGAACTGAGATCCCCATAGAATCACCCACCTCCTTTCACTCTCCTGACCCAGGACCAGAGAGGGCTCCCTGCTACTGCTGATCCCACCTCTCTTTTAGCTTCACACTTCTTTTCTTGCCTCTGTGACCAGTTTTCTGATGAAAGCCATTTTCTAAATATTCTCTCACACCTAAATTCACCCAGAACTCGAGTTTGCAGCACAGAGTCAGGACCCTGAGAAGGGACAGTGCACACCCTGAGGACAGGCTCTTCCTCAGTGGGAGCCAGGTGAAGCGTTCCTGCTCCTTCTCTTCCGCTGGATTCTCCTGTCACTTCAGAGCCCCTCTTCTCAAGGGGACCAAGAGAGGAGGTGCCAGGAGGAGCTGAAGAACCTCTGCCCCATCGCTCTCCCCCCGCAGAGTGAGCTAGAAGTGTCCATGCTTCTTCTACATTGCGGGCAGCACAGACCATAGTTACAAGAATGAGTTCCAGGGCTTCCCTGGTGGCGCAGTGGTTGAGCGTCCACCTGCCGCTGCAGGGGACGCAGGTTCGTGCCCCAGTCCGGGAAGATCCCACGTGCCGCGGAGCGGCTGGGCCCCGTGAGCCATGGCTGCTGAGCCTGCGCGTCCGGAGCCTGTGCTCCGCAACGGGAGAGGCCACAACAGTGAGAGGCCCGCGGACCGCAAAAAAAAAAAAAAAAAAAAAAAAAAAAAAGGATGAGTTCCAAAACCAGTGTGTCTGGGTTTAAACTTCTGACCTGCCTCTCGCTGGTGGTATTGTGTAGGCACGTCAATTAGCCTCTCTTTACTTAGGTCTCTTTCTATAAAATAGAAGATAATACGGCCCACTTTACAGGATTATTATGAGGTCTGTGTAATCTAATACACGAAAGCAATTAGAGCATTGCTTTGGCACATGGGAAACCCCCTACAAAATTAGCTAATATTATCCCACCTGGTCTTACACATAAAATGGGGATGATAATAGCACCTACTTGATACATTAGTTGTACGAGTTAATGGGATAATGCATAGATAACCAACAAGGACCTACCGTATAGCAGAGGGAACTATATTCAGTATTTAGTAATAACCTATAAGGGAAGAGAATCTGAAAAAGAATGGACATATATCTGTATAACTGAACCACTGTGCTGCACACCTGAAACTAACACAATATTGTAAATAACTATACTTCAATTAAAAAAAAAAGAGTTCATGGGATAATGCATGTGCCTGGCATGTAATAAGTACTCAGTAAATTAGCTGTTATTATTGTCACCTCATTTGGGATTGTCTTCCTCTTGATGGTGGAGATTAAAAAAAAGAGGGAAGTAAAAGGATGTTAATAAATAAATCAAAAAATTTTAAATATATAAGAATCATATTCAAGACTTTTTACTCCTTATACAATGGAGGTGCAAGAAAACAGCCCTGGTTTATCTGGGAATCGTTACATAAGAATGGCATATAATAATAAAACAAGACTAAAATTTAAAATCCTGTGGATTTTAAAGATGCTGCATGCCTTCTAAGTATTTGGCTAACAGGAAGCCATTTTGTTCCTCTTATTTATTGATCCTACTCTTTTTCCTCTCTAGGTCCTTCCTTCCCTGACCCTCCCCCCACAGTATTTCCCCCATTATTTATCCATCCCCATCACCTCCTCCTACCTGTCTTCCTAAGTTTGTTACCTCTGTCAGCCCTCTCTACTCTTTACCTGGACTTAGAGGCTCTGAAAACCCCAAGAGGACGTTGTCTGCCATTTCAAACGAAATAACCAACTGCAAACTCCAGGGCTTTCTGAAAGGCCCTAAATATCAATAATCACTTTCTTCTCACCCTGGTTAATGTCATTCATAAAAGATATATTTCCATCTTAAAATAAGTTCACTTGGCTTTCAGCTATACACCTTATCAAAAGCAGAGAGATCTTTTTTTCCACATCCATGCATACATTAAGGTTATTCCAGAACCTCACAGAGTACCTTACAAATACAGATGAGTTTTACAAACAATGCCTAATGGCAGAGAAGGCTACTTTTCTAATTTCATGGGCCTGGGGCCATAAGCCAAAATTACCTACTAGATATCTTTATGGAAAGCATTCACATTTTGCTTCGTACTCTATAATAATTGTTTTGATACAAAAATAGGATTTTAACCTACCTGCTAATTCAATTAAAGCTCAATCTTTTAGTAAAATTAATGCTTCTGTAAGATTTGCTGAGTTTGTGCCGTGTCTTCCTGTTGCTCTCAGAACCATCATATTCCTTTAGAAAGATACACTCTTCACTCAAGAAATCTGGAGAGTCATTATGTAACATATTATGTTACTTAATTCTCACAATCCTAAGATATCAGTGCCAGTGTCTCCACTTCATTAGCATCTGCAGATTTGGAGAAGTGATGTGGCCTGCCCAATCAAGTTCGTATAGTTAGAGACAAAGTTTGCACAAGAAAACCTGGACCAGTTGGGATCTATAATCAATAATTATAATGTCTGGGAAGTGGTACCACTGCTAATAATAAAAGGTGTTTTGAAAAATTAATTGTATGTAAAATCTTAACGTAATTTTGCCAAATTTCATCTCACCTTAAACATTGGCTTCACTTTGACCAGGGCTGTCTGCCCTAGACCCAGATGAACTAAACATATCCCAAGGAGAGATGCTGTCTCCTCCAGACGAAATGAATTAGGATTTATGCGGCTACCTGTATAATACATTAGCTGCCACCTGCAGACCTACCCAGCTGTGTAAAATTCACTGAAATGAATAGATTCACGGGGCCAGAACTTGGAAACAGGTTGAAGAGACAGAAAATAGGAGCCAACACAAATGCAAAGAGAAACTGAGGGGAGTGAGAAATCAAACCAAACAAAATAAAATGTTGAATTTTACAAAGAAAAGAAGTAGGGACATTCAAGTTAACCACAGGTCAGTGATTGGCACTTCTATGGCCAGAATTTATTGAATTGCCTGTCCTTGTATGTGGAACTAGGTAATTTGGGCTGTCAGAATTATCATTTTTCAAGGCTGACATGTCCATAGTTGTCTTAAGCTGAAGAATAGCCAAGTATCAGAGGCTGAAGGTGAACCAAATGGTACAAACATTTGTTTATTGCTTTAACCTGTGAGATCAGTTGGAATTCATTTCTTGAAAAATAGTTCTCAGAAGCAGCATGACATAAGGCAATGTTTACCAAATGCCAGCACTTGGTGGATTTACTATGAAACAAATGAGACTTTGCTTTGAAACCCTCCACTTGTACAGACCCCTGCATTGTGTTCCAGGTGGGGAGGGGTTGCCAGATTGCAATCTGGAGTAATTTCTATCTAAGTATTTCTGAGAAAGTGCCTAAAGGAATACCAGAAAAGGGGTACCTCCATCTCCAAGACTCCAAGAATTCTTGTATTTAATTTCTTGTATTCCTGATATTTTCAGTAAACGTCACCTTTCTTGCCTAATTTTGTATTTTTCTTAATAAGCAGCTCCCTCCACTCCCAAATTGTGTAAGCTTTAGGCTTCCTAAACCCAGATCTCTTCCTGGCAGTGCTGGTTGGTGGTAAAGATTTTGTTCTGCCGAAATGAAATAGGAAAAATAAGAACAATGTAGAAACTTTGTCATTAAGCTAAACTAATAATGTTAACAATAATTTTGTAGGGGTTTTTAGGTGGGGAGGGGGAGAGTATTTGCTTACTATGTTTTTCTGATAAATGCACTTTCTTTTAGGAATTATAGCCATAGGTAGTAAATGTAATTCCTTTAAAACTATCTTCACCTAAGAAAAAATATACAGTCAGCCATCCATATCCAGGGGTTCCACATCTGTCGATTCAAACAACCATGGATGGAAAATATTTAGGAAAAAATTTCCAGAAAGTTCCAAAAGGCAAAACTTTAATTTGTCATATGCCAGCAACAATTTACATAGCATTTATATTTTATTTACCAATATTTTTGTAGCGTTTACTTTGTATTAGGAATTATAAGTAATCTAGAGAGGATTTAAAGCATAAGGGAGGATGTACCTAAGTTGTATGCAAATACTATGCTGTTTTATATGAGGGACTTGAGCATCTGGGGATTTTGGTATCCTTAGGGGTGTCCTAGACCCAATACGCCCACAAATAACAAGAGTCGACTGTATTTCAAAATTCTCTGTTAGTACAGCCGAAGAGCACCCAAGAATACCAGGAACATTAACAAGTCAGTAAAAGCTGGTCTTCTTACTGGGAGACCACTCACCTTGGGAAAGTGCAAGGAGTTGCAGCAAGATTGTGAGGAAAGGCTTGTTAAAAAACTGGACTTGTTATGTATTTGCGGGGAGGTATCATGGATTTGCCCAGGATTGGGTACTTTCAGAATTAGGAGCAATTCTGTGATTGGGTACCTCGACAAGTTTTATAAGTAGGTGGAAGGAACAAAGTGGGTCTGAAGCAATAATTAGTAAAGAAATAGCAGTCAGTCATATGAGTCAGGCAAAGCGAGGTTTGGATCATGTTCTTGTTTTGTCTGTGCTCAGGTATGATTAGAGAGTGCTCTCCTTTCCTTGTTTTTCACGGTCACAGAGTAGTTTAGTTGAATGTTGGTTGGTATTCTGTGGAATTGTTTTCATTCAGCA
>NW_006772104.1:774560-797514 GCF_000442215.2 Lipotes vexillifer
TGTAGTCTAACTAAGAGAGCTTGATCTGCTCAAGCTGACACGAGTATACCAGCCAGGGGTGTCTGTCTGTCTCTCATCTCTCTATATTACAAACTTTCATGAAATCTGAGTATTGGAACCATCGCAGTAGAGGATAGACGTCTGGTCTGAGAAGAGATGGCTTTGAGTCTCTGTCCCTTGCTAGATGTATAACCCTCGGAGAGTCCTTCAATGGCACTAAATGTCAAGGTCTATGTTGTAGGAGGAAGGTTGGGTTAAACATTTATGATTCCCTGTAAAGCCCTGTTGTTAAGAATGTGAGTAAAAGACCCTTGCTTTACTCTGAATCTTGATCCCCACATGCAGTGTCATCTTCGAACTAGTCAACCTCTTCCTAATCTCTAAACTTTTGGAAACATTAGCTTCTATTTCTCTTTCTTTTTTTAACATCTTTATTGGAGTATAATTGCTTTACAATGGTGTGTTAGTTTCTGCTGTATAACAAAGTGAATCAACTATACGTATACAGATATCCCCATATCTCCTCCCTCTTGCGTCTCCCTCCCACCCTCCCTATCCCACCGCTCTAGGTGGTCACAAAGCACCGAGCTAGTGTCTGTTTCTAAGGATTGTTTCAATAATTTAATTAGACGATATATGTAAAGGCTTTAGAGCAGTGCCCAGCATTAAGTGTTTGGTATATATTTGCATCTACTAGTATGATGGTGATTATGAAGATCACTGTCATTATTAATTGCATATCTACTGTGTTGCCACTGCTTGGGCTGGGCACCCTAGCAAATCCCCTCTAGAAGCTGCAATGGCAGTGAGCTTTAGAATGAACCCGTTGATGTTTTAATAACTATAGTTATATTAATCAGATGTAATATCTGGCATGTATTGAGTTCATCACTTTATCCCATTCTCATAACTCTATGAGGGTTTCACAGGCTCCTCTAAGCTTGCCTTTTTGAGTGAGTAAGCTGAGGCTTGAGAAAGGTTAAATAATCTGCCAAATAGTACACATTTTGCTAGTGATAAAGGAGACTTAAACCCAGATCCCAAACTCTCTGTCACGCCTCTGTGACTATGGTGCTGCTAAATTATAGGGCAATAGATGTGACTTTTCTGGTCATAGCATTGAAGAAGTTCATTTGGAATAGATTTAGACAAGTTAAAATGTCTAAGAACACAGGAAAATGGCAAATCCAAAGAAAATGAAAGTAAAGGGTTTAGCAGAATTTCCTGTGCTTCCGAATCTCAAATGCTGTTTTCCCAAAGCTACTTATTTTCTTATTTGCACGTGACAAACAAATGGCAATTTCCAGGCTGATAGAGCATATTGGGTTTCCTGTTTGCTGCTGCCAGTGTTGAATGAAACAAACTTGTGAAGTGTCCCTTGTATCGCGCGTTTGAATTTTAAAGTTTCTGCCATTGTTTTAAATATGCCGTGGTTGCTATAGGCATGGTTTGTGTCCTTGACAGTTATATACATTTGGAAATTAAGACTGCGAAGGTTGAGTGATTAAAACAGAATAGGCAGATTAAGAACCATTGGAAATTTGGGGAGTTCACAAATCTTATCTGTGCCACAGAGTTATTTCCCACTCAAATTATCTGCATATTCACATCAGCCTGGGGTGAGTGCCCCTGAGAGTTTGTATTCAACATACGCTTTCTGCTGCCCTGCATAACCCTGCTCAGTCTATGCCACCCTTTAGCTAACTGCCCCCTCTGCATGGCTAGCGATTTATCAGAATCTGATGTTTAAAAGTATATATAGGGGCTTCCCTGGTGGCACAGTGGTTGAGAGTCCGCCTGCCGAAGCAGGGAACACGGGTTCGTGCCCCGGTCCGGGAAGATCCCACGTGTCGCGGAGCGGCTGGGTCCGTGAGCCATGGCCGCTGAGCCTGCGCATCCGGAGCCTGTGCTCCGCAACGGGAGAGGCCACAACAGTGAGAGGCCCACATACCACACACACACACACACAAACAAAAAGTATATATAAAGTTTTTCATCATGAAGTGTAAAAGAATGATCACGGGGACTTCCCTGGTGGTCCAGTGGTAAAGAATCCGCCTTACAATGCAGGGGATACGGGTTTGATCCCTGGTCAGGGAACTAAGACCCCACATGCTGCAGGGCAACTAAGCCTGCACACCACAACTACTGAGCTCGCGCACCTCAACTAGAGAGCCTGCGTGCCGCAAACTACAGAGGCCATGTGCCCTGGAGCCTGCGTGCCACAGCTAGAGAAGAGAAAACCCGCACACCACAGCTAGAGAGAGGCCCACGCGCCACAACGAAGATCCCGCGTGCCACAGCTAAGACCTGACGCAGCCAAAAATAAATAAATAAAAGGTGATCTTGGCAAAAAGAAAGAAACTTAAAATTTAAAGTGTGCTTATTACTGGATATACACATTATCAGAGATATGTATGACTATTATCTCATTTAATCCTTGCAACTTTGGGAAGCAGGTATTATCATTTCCTTTGAAAAGATGCAGACATAGGGCTGAGAGATGTTATGTGACAAACCCTAAACATTAAAACAGAGTTTGGACGTCTTTCTTCAAATATAGGGTTTCAATTTCCAGACTATAGACTATGCTGCCCAAACTGCTGCCTTTGCCAAGAGTATTTTGATATTAACAGGGAGACTATTTAAAGAATTTGGGGCCTATCACTTGGTTTTAGCAAGAAGTAAACTTTACCAAAGCTTGAAACTAAAATGGACGTATAACCAAGGAGAGGCAATATGAGTTAAGTAACAGCCCTGATGTCAGACCATCCTAGATTCAAGTACTGGCTTCACCACCTATTAGCAGCATGAAATTCTGGTCTAAATACTTAACAACACTAGGCCTTAATTCTCTTATCAGTAAAATGGAGCTATCAATACTAACTTCATAGGCTTGTTGAGAAGATTAGGTGGAATAATTCATATATACCCTTGGCATGGTGTGGGCACAAGATAAGTACTCAACGAAGGGTGTTAGTTGAAGTGTTGCTGTTGCTCTGTGTCAAGTTCAATATCATTTGGTTGTAATAATTAAAATGCATGAAAACCTCCAACCTCTCATTAATGATAGGACTTTTCATTGAAGAAATATTTTCAAGTAGTTCGTATCATTTAAAGCAATTCATACAGCTGCCTTTACTCCACTATCAGTCTCTATTAAGAGAAATAAGGGCACCAGGATAATCTACAGACTAGACATCCTCCAAATCCTTGACAACTATTACAATAGTTTTTTATAATATGAGGAGAGTTTTAAATGGAGGCATCTGGATATTAAAATAACATTATAGAGTGTCAACTTTTTTAATATGGTGTCCTCAAGATCATATTCACTGCTTATCTTGGTTAACATAGGTTATCGACCTATGAACTTATTGGTGTAGAAAGATATGACTCTTTGATGCCTAAGATCTCATTTTTCTCATCTGGCTTAACTGGAAAGCTAGCCTCAACTTTTATGTTTTTCTACATGCCTTGTTTTCATGAATCAGCTGGTTGGTGATCAACTGGGATTTTGTGCCACTCTTACAAATCCATTCCCCGATATCTGGCCTGGGCTGTGTGGAGCGTTGAAATTACCAATTTCATAAAATTGCTTTTGATGTTGGGTAAGATGCTATTTTTATTGAACACAGCAATTGCTCTCCAGTTTCAGAAGGACAGTATCTTCTTCTTCATGATCCTATTTAGTTTCAGATTTGTGTTTGGGGAAAGCAGTTATTACACAGCTTTGAAGCCCCTTGATCTGAAATTGCTGATGCAAGTGTCTGCTGGGTCAGGAAGCTAGTTGAAGCATTTCAGCTGTTTTCTGAGAGGTAACAAAGCAATGTGGCTGCCCTGTGCACATTTCAACTTTGGTGGATTATCAGAAATTGTTTAGGGCATTTTCTAGGGACTTGCATGTGAGGCACGGATACATTACCCAGTTTTTATTGTGCAGTATACTTTGGAAATCACTCTGCCTGAGAAGCCACTCGCAGATAACACTGATTTCCGGACACTTTTTATTTCTTCATTTCAGAAAATAAGCTCTTTATATATAATGAATGTGTGTATAGCCTTACAGCTCCAAATAGCAGACACAAGTGGAATTGAACTAGAAATTAGAGCTTAATGGTAAGAAAAAATGAAATGGAAGCTAAGAAAAAAGAGAACTTGTGGTAAAGCAAGAGGGGTGACAGAATGTAATGAAATTAAAACCACATAGGAGGGCAAAAAAAAAAAAAAAGAAATGGCAGGCTGGTTCCAAGCTATGTGCAAAATGGAAAAAGTAGAACCTTGTGATGCTGCTGTGAACCGTGATGCTGTCCTTGGAGGAATAGGGCATCGTCTTAGTTGTGGCCATTTTTAAGGGCTAATCTACAATTTTTGGTGCCTCAGCTTCCAAAGTCTGCCCCTCATGGGTAATCTGCACCAGCATAGTCATGCAAACCAAGGCTGTGTTTGTTAATGACGCTTTGAAGACTTGCTTAAAAGCCCAGGAGCCCCAGTGACTCCTGACTATTGGTCTTTTTGCTTTATTTTAGCACAATTCCTGTGTGTTTACTGTTTTATTTTGGTTTTAGAGCCCTCGGTCTCACATGATGACCATTGGCTTTCTACAAGCCTCAGGCACACATCTTCAGTATTAGTTACCGATAAACCCTGTACTTTGGAAGACATACATTTGTAGAGCTGAAAACTGGCGAACCACAGACAGCCTATGGCAGTGTGAGAGTGATCTCTGAACTGTCATGTTTATGATGATGCTCTGGGCAGAGAGATGGAGAAATAGCAGGTTTCTCATGCCTCATGTATTGAGAATTACGTAAACAGGTTAATTTACCTGCTTCTGCATTAAATTTGCGTTAGTTTTGGCTTTTTAAGTTAAAGGTGACAGAATACAAATTCAAGCTTGCATAAACAAAATAAATAAGTAGATACATGCATACATAAACTCAAGTAAATGAAGTATCCATTAGTGTCTAATTTCAGGCATAGCTGGATCCAGACACTCAAACGATGTCAATGGATTCTCCAGCTCCATCTTTCAGTACTGCCTGTTAAGTGTGTGTTGCCCTAATTCTTTCTTTCCGCAACTGGCTTTGTCCATGCAGTATGGTCAGATGACCAAAAGAAACTACAGGTTACATCTTCCTTATGGTTGTAGATGCTAGACATGTTTTTCTCTGCCAGTGTCCTTATTAAAATAAAATCTCATCTTAGACTCCGATTCTGCCATTCAGGGTCACCTGCCATTGCCTGAAGTGATTGTCCTTGGAATGGCCAAGCTGGTTCAGGGGTTCATTGCTTTGACTGGAGTATGATGCCAGTCTCACCAAACTGCATAAAATGCATTACTTACTGTGTAAAGGATTTCAGTAATCAAATAAGGGACTCTGGACAGAGAAAGATACGAGGTCCCCTCCACGTGTTTTTACTTTACCTTGATTAAGCCCCATTTTGCTTTCAAAAGAATATAATAGTAATGACCACTTATTGAGCCCTTATAATGCTTTACACGTATTATCACGTTTAATCTCCAAAAGAATCCTATGAAGCAGGATATGTTATTATTATTTCCAATGTTCAAGAGAGAAAATTAAGGCTTGGAGAAATTAAGTTTTCTAGAGTCACACAGCTAGTAAATGGTAGTTAGAATTGGGATTGGAATCAGATATAACTAACTACTATACCTCCTAATCTTGCTTTGTTTGTTTATTTCTTTGCTTGTTTTATTTAACTCTGGAGATTTTTAGCTCTGAGATGTTTAACTGAGATACTACCTAATGGCCTTAGTCTAAGTAGCTCTCACATTTTCTACTTCAATAGGTAAATATCTTATTCTCTTACTAGATTTAAATCCCTTTAAGACAAAGAATTTCATCTCTTTGTCTCACCGTTTAAAAATGGTTCCATACTCAAAAGAATTGAAAACAGGGGTTCAAACAAAAACTTGTACATAGAACTTGTCATAGAAGCACTATTCACAAGAGCTGAAAGGCGGAAACAATCCAAATGTTTAACAGCTGATGAGTGCGTAAACAAAATGTGGTATATCCATCCAACAGAACATTATTCAACCATAAAAAGAAATGAAGTACTGATACGTGCTGTAGGGTCATCCCTGAAGAACGTTATGCTATAACTAAAAGAAGCTAATCATGAAGGCCACATATTGTATGATTACATTTATATAAAATATTCAGAAGAGGCAAATCCATACAGACAGAAAGTAGAATAGTGTTTGCCAGGGGCTGCAGGGAAAGAGGAACGGAGTTACCGCTTAAAGCATTGGGGTTTCCTTTTGGAGTGATGAATATATTCTTTAACTGGATTGTGGCAATGGTTGTACAATGTTGCGAATATGCTAAATGCCACTGAATCATACACGTTAAAATGGCCAAACTGGTGAATTTTATGCTACATAACTTTTTTTTAATTTTTTTTTTTTTTTTTTTTTTTTTTTTTTTTTTTTTTTTTTTGTGGTACGTGGGCCTCTCACTGCTGCGGCCTCTCCCACTGCGGTGCACAAGCTCTGGATGCGCAGGCTCAGTGGCCATGCGGCATGGGCCCAGCCTCTCCACGGCATGTGGGATCCTCCCGGACTGGGGCACAAGCCCCATCCCCCGCATCGGCAGGCGGACCCTCAACCACTGCGCCACAGGGAAGCCTGCTACGTAACTTTTAGCACACATGCAAAAATAGTCCAAGCACATAGTAGGTATTCAAAAAATACTTGTTGAGTAAACAGATGAATGGATACTCGTGAGATAACAGACTTCAAAAAAAAAAAAGTTATGGGCTATGTTGGTCACTAGGACTCTATTGCAGAGAGAAACATGTTCTTTGTGGTAACCTGAAGCCAAAAATCACTCATGTTATAGGAGACCATTAACAAAATTGTATGAGTAAGACTATTTATATATGTTTCCCTTTCTTGATTCTTCAAGATAGGAACAGAGAACATTCATACTGTTAGTTGTATTTTGATGCAGTGCTGACATGATACATTTCACTTATTCCTTTGTTGCATTTGTCACATTTGTGAGACAGCTCTGAAACTGGTTGAAGAAGACCCTTAAGCAGAGAAGGCCATGATTATTGGGGAGAGCTAGATGTTTCAAATGTATCTACGTTGGACAAAGTTAATCATTGTATGTAAATCAGAATAGACTCTCAGTGCTTCTCAAACTATGTATGCAAATCACCTCTGGTGATCTTGCAGCCTGTCTCAGTAGTTTTGGGGTGGGCCCTGAGATTCTGCATTTTTAAGAATCTCGCAAGTGATAGCAGTGCTTCTCTTTCATACACCACACATTGATTTTTGTTGTGGGAAGAAACGAACTCTGAAATCCCAGTGTTTTGACACTCATGCTATGTGTCTTAACTCATGTTATATGTCTTACATTGTATGTCTTACTCTGCCCAATGAGGGTTCAGTGAGATTCTCAGCTCTACAGAGTCACTCAAGGACCCGTATCCGTGGAGGATTTACCATCTCGTACTTGAACCCACCAAGGAATGGGAAATGACAGGGTTAGAAAATTGAGCCCCAGCAGTTAAGTACTTTGACCTCAAGGTGTCTCATGTCACTTTTAATCATATTTCATTAGCCGGAACTAGTCCCATGAGCGTGCCTCACTTCAAGGAAGCAGAAACGTGTGATTTTCTGTATATTCAGAAGTAGGGTAGAACGATATATTAGTGAATCTTAGGAACTTTTCATGTTGAGGGACTGTGCTTGGGGTTTTGACATGTGAACATAACAGTTCACAAATCGTTATTCACAAGTTTTGCAAGAAATACATTTGCCTTAAGGTTTCAGTTACATGCTTTCTGTTTATGAGTTTGGAGTGGCTTTTCTTTCTCTTCATAAGATAAGTTAATAATTCTTATTGACTGATAGAATTTTGGAGTGGAAAAGAATTGTAGAAGTTATTTCCATTCCTCTTACTTATAGAGGCATAAAAAAGAGGCAGTCACTTTTCTTTTAAGAATACTAATATTGAGTCTAGAATTCAGTTATTTTGGGTTCCACTCTGAATTTTTCCATGGCACAACTGCCCATTTCTAACTCCGACCAGTGGTAGACAGTGAATAGATTACCCAAACAGAGACCAATTTTTCCATTCCCCTGGTTAGTACACGTGATCTTATAAAGTATTTTGTGCCAATTTTAGTTTTAAAACATTTGAATTAGAATGGACTTTAGATGCTGAATAACTCAAATTTCCAGGCCATTCCAATGATTTATCTGCATAATCGGACAAGTTTTTTAATTGGAGAATATCCTACGAAATTTAAGACATATGGTTTTACACATACATACAAACACACATAATGGCATCAGATGGCACATCATCATTTTCCAAACTTGGCAGGACATTGAGTCCACTTATTGTAAGAATTTCCATTAATTCTAAAATTTACAAGGTACATAATGGATGGTGTCAGTAGCCAAAATGAACAGCAAGTTGTCTTTGACTTACTTGCTTAAGCAAAAGTGCTCTTACAAAGGAAGTCACATGACATGACAAACTTCAGTTATGGAAAACATTTCTTAGTTGCTTTTTCAGGTTTCGATTTGTAAACCTTCTTTGCAATTCCTGAATCGCAGCCCAATGCTTTTAACATTTGTCCTGTGCTTCTCTTCCTCCTTAATATACTGAGTTAGAGAAGCAATGGATCATTAAGAAAGGGCAGCCTCGGAGCCAGGCAGGCCAGCCAGCACCATCCTTTGCCAGCTGTGTGACCTTAGGAAAAACACTCT
Organism: Lipotes vexillifer; assembly: GCF_000442215.2. Classification (NCBI taxonomy): domain Eukaryota; kingdom Metazoa; phylum Chordata; class Mammalia; order Artiodactyla; family Lipotidae; genus Lipotes; species Lipotes vexillifer. Next base: position 783,316 of record NW_006772104.1, read on the forward strand.
GATGATCGAATTTTTAAGCTTATAATAAAGAACATAATGTCTACTTTGCAGAGTGTTTGTGAGGATTAGAAACAATAAACCCAAAGCCTCTAGCAGAAGGTCCAGCTCAGTGCATGTATTCTTTTTATTTACTTATTATTATTATTATTTAACATCTTTATTGGAGTATAATTGCTTTGCAATGGTGTGTTAGTTTCTGCTGTATAACAAAGTGAATCATCTATATGTGTACATATATCCCCATATCCCCTCCCTCTTGCGTGTTCCTCCCACTCTCCCTATCCCACCCCTCTAAGTGGTCAGAAAACACCGAGCTGATCTCCCTGTGCTATGCAGCTGCTTCCTACTAGCAATCTATTTTACGTTCGGCAGTGTATATATGTCCATGCCACTCTCTCACTTCGTCCAGTCTTACCTTCCCCCATTCCGTGCCCTCAAGTCCATTCCCTAGGTCTGCATCTTTTTTCCTGTCCTGCCCCTAGGTTCTTCAGAACCTTTTTTTATGTTTGATTCCATACATATGTGTTAGCATGCGGTATTTGTTTTTCTCTTTCTGACTTACTTCACTCTGTATGACAGACTCTAGGTCCATCCACCTCACTACAAATAACTCAATTTCGTTTCTTCTTATGGCTGAGTAATGTTCCATTGTATCTATGTGCCACATCTTCTTTATCCATTCATCTGTTGATGGACACTTAGGTTGCTTCCATGTCCTGCCTATTGTCAGTAGAGCTGCAATGAACATTGTGGTACATGACTCTTTTTCAATTATGGTTTTCTCAGGGTAAATGTCCAGTAGAGGGGTTACTGGGTCGTGTGGTAGTTCTATTTTTAGTTCTTTAAGGAACTTCCGTACTGTTCTCCATAGTGGCTGTACCAATTTACATTCCCACCAACAGTGAAAGAGGGTCCCCTTTTCTCCACACCCTCCCCAGCATTTATTGTTTCTAGATTTTTTGATGATGGTCATTCTGATCGTAGTTTTTGTAGTTTTGTAGTTCTGATTGTAGTTTTGATTTGCATTTCTCTAATGATTAGTGATGTTGAGCATCCTTTCATGTGTTTGTTGGCAGTCTGTATATCTTCTTTGGAGAAGTGTTTATTTAGGTCTTCTGCCCAATTTTGGATTGGGTTGTTTGTTTTTTTGATATCGAACTGCATAAGTTGCTTGTATATTTTGTAGATTAATCCTTTGTCAGTTGCTTCGTTTGCAAATATTTTCTCCCATTCTGAGAGTTCTCTTTTCATCTTGTTTATGGTTTCCTTTGCTGTGCAAAAGCTTTTAAGTTTCATTAGGTCCCATTTGTTTATTTTGTTTTTATTTCCATGTTTCTAGGAGGTGGGTCAAAAAGGATCTTGCTGTGATTTATGTCATAGAGTGTTCTGCCTATGTTTTCCTCTAAGAGTATTATAGTGCCTCGCCTTACGTTTAGGTCTTTAATCCATTTTGAGTTTATTTTGTGTGTATGGTGTTAGGGAGTGTTCTAATTTCATTCTTTTACATGTAGCTGTCCAGTTTTCCCAGCACCATTTATTGAAGAGGCTGTCTTTTCACCATTGTATATTCTTGCCTCCTTTATCAAAGATAAGGTGACCATATGTGTGTGGGCTTATCTCTGGGCTTTCTATCCTGTTCCATTGATCTATATTTCTGTTTTTGTGCCAGTACCATACTGTCTTGATTACTGTAGCTTTGTAGTATAGTCTGAAGTCAGGGAGCCTGATTCCTCCAGCTCCGTTTTTCGTTCTCAAGATTGCTTTGGCTATTCGGGGTCTTTTGTGTTTCCATACAAATTGTGAAATTTTTTGTTCTAGTTCTGTGAAAAATGCCAGTGGTAGTTTGATAGGGATTGCATTGAATCTATAGGTTTTTTCCTAGATATTTTATTCTTTTTGTTGCAAAGGTAAATGGGAGTGTTTCCTTAATTCCTCTTTGAAATATTTCATCATTAGTGTATAAGAATGCCAGATTTCTGTGCATTAATTTTGTATACTGCTACTTTACCAAATTCATTGATTAGCTCTAGTAGTTTTCTGGTGGCATCTTTAGGATTCTCTTAGTATCATGTCATTTGCAAACAGTGACAGTTTTAATTCTTTTCCAATTTGCATTCCTTTTATTTATTTTTCTTCTCTGATTGCTGTGGCTAAAACTTCCAAAATTATGTTGAATACTAGTGGTGAGAGTGGGCAACCTTGTCTTCTTCCTGATCTTAGTGGAAATGATTTCAGTTTTTCACCATTGAGAATTATGCTGGCTGGGGGTTTTTCATATATGGCCTTTATTACATTGAGGTAAGTTCTCTCTATGCCTACTTTCTGGAGGGTTTTTATCATAAACGGGTGCTGAATTTTGTCAAAAGCTTTTTCTGCATCTATTGAGATGATCATATGGTTTTTCTCCTTCAATTTGCTAATATGGTTTATCACATTGATTGATTTGTGTATATTGAAGAATCCTTGCATTCCTGGGATATTCCAGTTGATCATGGTGTATGATCCTTTTAATGTGCTGTTGGATTCTGTTTGCTAGTATTTTGTTGAGTTTTTTTGCATCTATGTTCATCAGTGATATTGGCCTGTAGTTTTCTATTTTTGTGGCATCTTCATCTGGTTTTCGTATCAGGGTGATGGTGACCTCGTAGAATGAGTTTGGGACTATTCCTCCCTCTGCTATGTTTTGGAAGAGTTTGAGAAGGATGGGTGTTAGCTCGTCTCTAAATGTTTCATAGAATTGGCCTGTGAAGCCATCTGGTCCTGGCCTTTTGTTTGTTGGAAGATTTTTAATCAGAGTTTCAATTTCAGTGCGTGTGATTGGTCTGTTTATAGTTTCTATTTCTTCCTGGTTCAGTCTCGGAAGGTTGTGCTTTTCTAAGAATTTGTCCATTTCTTCCAGGTTGTCCACTTTATTGGCATACAGTTGCTTGTAGTAATCTCTCATGATCCTTTGTATTTCTGCAGTGTCAGATGTTACTTCTTTTTCATTTCTAATTGTATTGATTTGAGTCTTCTCCCTTTTTTTCTTGATGAGTCTGGCTAATGGTTTATCAATTTTGTTTATCTTCTCAAAGAACCAGCTTTTAGTTTCATTGATCTTTGCTATTGTTTCCTTCATTTCTTTTTCATTTATTTCTGATCTTATCTTTATGATTTGTTCTTCTTTCTCTAATTGCTTTAGGTGTAAGGTTAGGTTGTTTATTTGAGATGTTTCTTGTTTCTTGAGGTAGGATTGTATTGCTATATGCTTCCCTCTTAGAACTGCTTTTGCTGCATCCCATAGGTTTTGTGTCATAGAGTTTTCTTTGTCATTTGTTTCTAGGTATTTTTTGATTTCCTCTTTGATTTCTTCAGTGATCTCTTAGTTATTTAGTAGTGTATTGTTTAGCCTCCATGTGTTTGTATTTTTTACACATTTTTTTCCTGTGATTGATATCCAGTCATAGCATTGTGATCAGAAAAGATACCTGATATGATTTCAATTTTCTTAAATTTACCAAGGCCTGTTGTGACCCGAAATTTGATCTATCCTGGAGAATGTTCCATGAGCACTTCAGAAGAAAGTGTAAGCTGCTGGTGTTGGATGGAATGTCCTATAAATATCAGTTAAGTCCATCTTGTATAATGTATCATTTAAAGCTCGTGTTTCCTTATTTATTTTCATTTTGGATGATCTGTCCATTGGTGAAAGTGGGATGTTAAAGTCCTGTACTATAATTATGTTACTGTCAATTTCCCTTTTTCTGGATGTTTGCATTTGCCTTATGTACTGAGGTGCTCCTATGTTGTGTGCATAAATATTTACAATTGTTATATCTTCTTCTTGGATTGATTCCTTGACTATTATGTACTGTCCTTTTTTGTCTCTTTTAGTAGTCTTTATTTTAAAGTCTATTTGTGCTGATATGAGAATTGCTAGTCCAGCTCTCTTTTGATTTCCATTTGTATGGAATATCTTTTTCCATCCCCTCACTTTCAGTCTGTATGTGTCCCTAGATCTGAACTGGGTCTCTTGTGGACAGCATATATATGGGTCTTGTTTTTGTATCTATTCAGCCAGTCTGTGTCTTTTGGTGGGAGCATTTAATCCATTTACATTTAAGGTAATTATCGATATGTATGTTCCTATTCCCATTTTCTTAATTGTTTTGGATTTGTTATTGTAAGTGTTTTCCTTCTCTTGTGCTTCCTGCTTAGAGAAGTTCCTTTAGTATTTGTTGTAGAGCTGGTTTGGTGGTGCTGAATTCTCTTAGCTTTTGCTTGTCTGTAAATGTTTTAACTTCTCCATCGAATCTGAATGAGATCCTTGCTGGTAGACTAATCTTGGTTGTAGGTTTTTCCCTTTCATCACTTTAAATATGTCCTGCCACTCCCTTCTGTCTTGCAGAGTTTCTGCTGAAAGATCAGCTGTTAACCTTATGGGGATTCCCTTGTATGTTAATTGTTGCTTTTCCCTTGCTTCTTTTAATATTTTTTCTTTGTACTTAATTTTTGATAGTTTGATTAATATGTGTCTTGGCATGTTTCTCCTTGGATTTATCCTGTATGGGACTCTCTGCACTTCCTGGACTTGATTGACTATTTCCTTGCCCATATTAGGGAAGTTTTCAGCTATAATCTCTTCAAATATTTTCTCATTCCCTTTTTTTTCTCTTCTTCTTCTGGGACCCCTATAATTCTAATGTTGGTGTGTTTAATGTTGTCACAGAGGTCTCTGAGATTGTTCTCAATTCTTTTCATTCTTTTTTCTTTATTCTGCTCTGTGGTAGTTATTCCCACTATTTTATCTTCCAGGTCACTTATCTGTTCTTCTGCCTCATTTATTCTGCTATTGATTCCTTCTAGAGAATTTTAAATTTCATTTACTGTGTTGTTCATCATTGTTTGTTTGGGCTTTCGTTCTTCTAGGTCCTTGTTAACGTTTCTTATATTTTCTCCATTCTATTTTCAAGATTTTGGATCATCTTTACTATCATTACTCTGAATTCTTTTTCAGGTAGACTGCCTATTTCCTCTTCATTTGTTTGGTCTGGTGGGCTTTTATCTTGCTCCTTCATCTGCTGTGTATTTCTCTGTCTTCTCATTTTGCTTAACTTACTGTGTTTGGGTTTTCCGTTTCACAGGTTGCAGGTTCGTAGTTCCCATTGTTTTTGGTGTCTGCCTCCAGTGGGTAATGTTGGTTCAGGGGGGTGTGTAGGCTTCCTGTTAGAGGGGACTGGTGCCTGTGTTCTGGTGGATGAGGCTGGATCTTGTCTTTCTGGTGGGCTGGACCATGTCTGGTGGTGTGTTTTGGGGTTTCAGTGAACTTATTATGATTTTAGGCAGCCTCTCTACTAATTGGTGGGTTTGTGTCCCTGTCTTGCTAGTTGTTTGGCATAGGGTGTCCATCACTTTAGCTTGCTGGTCGTTGAGTGGCGCTAGGTCTTAGTGTTGCGATGGAGATCTCTGGGAGAGCTTTTGCCATTTGATATTACGTGGGGCCAGGAGGTCTTGGTGAACCAATGTCCTGAACTCGGCTCTCCCACCTCAGAGACACAGGCCTGACCCCCAGCCAGAGCACCAAGACCCTGTCAGCCACACAGCTCAGAAGAAAAGGGAGAAAAAGAAAGAAAGGAAGGAAGGAAGGAAGAAAGAAAAAATAAAATGAAATAAAGTTATTAAAATAGAAAAAAATTATTAAAAATATATAAAAAGAGTGAACGAAAGAGAGCAACCAAACCAAAAAACAAATCCACCAGTGTTAATAAGTGGTAAAAACTATGTTAAAAAACCCCCCAGGAACCAAAATCTGTAGTCAGAACCCTAGGATAAATGGCAAATGCAAAGCTATATAGACAGAATCACACAAAGAAGCATACACATGTACAGTCACAAAAAGAGAAAAAGAAAAAAATATATGTATATAAAAGATAAAAAAGAAGAGAGCAACCAAATCAGTAAACAAATCTACCAATGATAATAAGCTCTAAATACTAAACTAAGATAAACATAATAGCAGAAATAAATTAGATGCAGAAAGCAAACCCCAAGTTTACATTGTTCCCAAAATCCACTGCCTCAATTTTGGGGTGATTCATTGTGTATTCAGGTATTCCAGAGATGCAGGGTACATGGAGTTGATTGTGGAGACTTAATCTGCTGCTCCTGAGGCTGCTGGGAGAGATTTCCCTTTCTCTTCTTTGTTCGCACAGCTCCCGGGGTTCAGCATTGGATCTGGCCCCGCCCCTGCGTGTAGATCACCTGAAGGCATCTGTCCCTGACCAGACAGGACGGGGTTAAAGGAGTAGCTGATTGGGGTGCTCTGGCTCACTCAGGCTGGGGGTAGGGAGGGGTACAGAATGCAGGGTGAGCCTGCAGTGGCAGAGGCTGGCGTGACATTGCAGCAGCCTGAGGCGTGCCATGTGTTCTCCCGGGGAAGCTGTCCTTGAATCACGAGACCCTGGCAGTGGCAGGCTGCACAGTCTCCCGGGAGGGGAGGTGTGGGTAGTGCCCTGTGCTTTCACACAGGCTTCTTGGTGGCTGTAGCAGCAGCCTTCACATTTCATGCCCGTCTCTGGTGTCCACGCTGATAGCCGTGGCTTGCGCCCATCTCTGGAGTTCGTTTAGGCAGTGCTCTGAATCCCCTCTCCTCACGTACCCTGAAACAGTGGTCTCTTGCCTCTTAGGCAGGTCCAGGCTTTTTCCCAGATTCAGTCCTGGCTAGCTATGGTGCACTAGCCCCCTTCAGGCTGTGATCACGCAGCCAGCCCCAGTCCTCTCCCTGGGATCCGACCTCCGAAGCCCGAGCCTCAGCTCCCAGCCCCCGCCCGCCCCCGCCCGCCCCGGCGGGTGAGCACACAAGCCTCTCGGGCTGGTGAGTGCCGGTCAGCCCCGATGCTCTGTGCGGGAATCTCCCCGCTTTGCCCTCCGCACCCCTGTTGCTGCGCTCTCCTCGGCGGCTCCGAAGCTCCCCGCTCCGCCTCCCGCAGTCTCTGCCCGCGAAGGGGCTTCCTAGTGTGTGGAAACCTTTCCTCCTTCACAGCTCCCTCCCACTGGTGCAGGTGCCGTCCCTATTCTTTTGTCTCTGTTTTTAATTAATTTTTTCTTTTGCCCTACCCAGGTACGTGGGGAGTTTCTTGCCTTTTGGGAGGTCTGAGGTCTTCTGCCAGCGTTCAGTAGGTGTTCTGCAGGAGTTGTTCCCCATACAGATGTATTTCTGATATATTTGTGGGGGGGAAGGTGATCTCCATGTCTTAGTCCTCCACCATCTTGAAGGTGCTGCTCAGTGCATGCATTCTTTAAATGCAGCTATGATTATTTTAAAGCCAGGTGATCTGGGCTTTCAACCTGAAAGCCTTAACCCTGACTTCCTGCCCTACCAGGACAATAGCTTTGGTCTCTTGTTTTTTCAGGATCCTCCCAGTTGACCTCCTTGTAACTACTCACCTCCAGAGTGTATTTTTCATGCAGAAACTTGGCTCAGGGATTGCCATATCTCTTTAACATTTTTAAGAAAAGCCAGAAACGTGTTTTTGTGAAATTTCCTACTTTTTGGCACCCACCAAAGAAAACAAATCTCTGAGGCACAGAAAACCCATGTTTGGCCCATGGACCAAAGATGTGAACCCTCTGTTAGTTTTAGGTCAGTACCCCCCAAAGTACCATCTTCAAACTATCTGTCTGACAATGACCTGGCACACGTAGCGGGAAATGGAAGTTCCCATCATCACTCCAGACCACTGAACTCCAGACCACTGAAACAGGATATCTGGGTGCTGAGCAGGATATGCATTTTAAATAAGCTTTCCAGGTGATTCTGTGCCGTCTAATGTTTGACAACTTAGACTAGTTGAAGTACTGCCCTTTGAAAGTAATCATGAAACAGTATCTGGGAGACAAGGGGACAGGGCACATTGTAGCTTTTAAGGAGAATCATTACTAAGTGAGGTACACATCCACCACAATTTTACATTCTTTACTACTTACCTGTCTTCTCTCCTCCATCTTGACAAGAACATTAGGTTGTGTCTGAGACACTGAGTTCTTAACCAATTTCATTAATTCACTGAAAACCACATGGTTGAGTTTTCTAATCACTTAGTGGGTTTCTGTCAAATTAGATTAGGCTTTGTTCAAGTCAAATCTTAAAGTCCTTTGGCTTGGAGTTCATTTACCGATGTGGGTATTTGTTTTTGCTGTACAAGCTTAGGTTGAAAACTCTGCTCCCTGGTGAGCTCTGGGCTACCTGTTACAGATCTTTAGTGCCTGTTGTTAACACTTGGATAAGGCCATGCCTTAATTTTTACTTATATAATGGAACTCATCCATCAAATTCTACAGAGACTTTTTGATATGGTCAGTGCTCACTGGTGTTCAAAAAATAAATTCCTGCTCCAAACCTGTGTTTAATTCCAAAGCAATTGCCTTTGGCCATGTTGTAGAGTCAATACTGAATATGTTACCCTGGAGGTGATTTTGTTTTATTAGTGATTTCAGACTTTAATCCCAAAATAAGCTTTTTACCTCTCTTCCAGATTTCGGTTAGTATTGATGCTTTTGTAAATGGTAAATATTCAATAAATGCTATTTAATAAAAATAATACTTATAGCTAACAATTTTTGAACTTTTCTGATGTCCCATATTCTATGTTGAGCCCTTTATAAAAGATCATTTTGTGTGGAGGTTCTCAGTTCATCCTCACCAGAAACTTGTGAAATAAATATTATTGTCCTCTTTTAATTGATGGTAAAACGAAGGATAGAGGGGTTATAAATACTTGAGCCAGGATTCAAAACTTTACTCCCGCATTCCAAAACCTATACAAAGCTGATTTATATAAACTGTCATTAAAAAAAAGTTTAAATAATTTCTGTTTCTGTCTAATGTCTGGTAAGTATATTAGTCAGCCATTGCCACAACACTGCTAGCATAACCCATTACATCAAAACTCAACTGCTTAAAATAAACATTTATTTAAATAAGTATTTATTGTACACTCATGGGTCATTGAGTTGCCTGGAGTTTGCTTGATCTCAGCTAGGCTTGTCTAAGCTTGGATCCAGGCTATCAGCTGGATTCAAGTCTGCACCCTGTTTCTCATTCTGGGGCTCAGGATAAAGGATGGCAGCTTCCTAGGGCATAGTCTTCTCATGGTCAATGGCAGGAACAGGAGGTAAATACACAATGGCTCTTGAGGACTTGGACTAAGAAGAGACACGCTGTAGGCTCCACCCCCATTCCGTATGGACAGTGTGATGGGAAGTGTGGACATGATTGTGAATACTGGGGGAGGGGTGGGTGTGAAAGAATCACAGCACTGGTTAAATATACAAGAACAACTCTTCCTTTTTCTCTCCCTGTCAGATATGTAATTGGATTCTCATGAGCACAGCGTTAAAAGAACTATATTTCTATAAGGTATAACAGGATTTTATTTTGTGACTCCTATTAGAGTTAGTCTATCATCATTTTATAGCATTTTTATACAGAAGACTTAGTTATAAAGATAGTGAATTGCATTATTAGAATCAGGGACTCAGTATATACTGTGATTACTGTTTTAAAGATGATTATGACAATATGTATGGTAATGGCCACCAAACTTGACAGAGAACATAAGGTTAAGGTTCAGTCAGTCTTTGAAGATACTATATATACTACGAGAAAAACAGAGGAAATTTGTATATTAATAAAAGCACTTTACTAAAAGCTCTTCTGATGCTTTGTTTTGGTAGAGCTATGACTTATAATACTCTTGTTCTAAATAGAATCAGACTTCTGCTGTGTACAGTCCTACTTAAACACTGTCAGTGTTTTTGAATATGCAGCCACTGATACTGTTCTTAATGTAGATTTTTCAGGATACAAAACATCAGTAAGAATATCTGTCTCCTTTTTTTCTTCTTTGCAAACTATGACTCTACTAGCCTCTACTCAGTAGTGTGTTGGTAAACCAGCTCTCCAAAAAAATTACAAAAATAGACTTTGAGGTATAATGTTTGCCAGTTTCTATGGTGTAAATATTCCCACCATGGCTGCTTCCAGTTTACCAATGGCTCTAAAAACGAGCTCACAAAACTCTGCTATGAGCCAGTCCCCACAAACTTCTACTATAAATAATACTGTGTGTTCCACCGAGGAGTGTTTTATCCCTTTTATTTTTTTCTAATTATCCTTTCATGTATCCTGAGTTTGTTCCCATCCACCATCAAAACACTGCATCAGGCTTAAGTGATTTTTGAAAACCAGTATGAAAAGACTGTGCTTGAAGACTTGTAAACAAGCCACCATGTTTTTGATGTACATGGAAATTACATATTCTACGTTCGAAGGTAGTATAGAATTATAAGATATTGGAGCATGTCATTTGTTACATGTTCCTCATCATATAAGAAAGAAGCTAATGTTCTCTTTGAACTTGAATAGCCAAGGTTTCAGTGAGTCAAAACAGGGCGTTTCCTTTTCTGCCTGCCAATTCCATTTGATATGGGCCGTGTAAAATCCAGATAAATAATTCTGCTGATGATATTGAGGAATGTTGTCAATATGACATATATTTATCCCTTTTTCATTTGAATGGATATGAATTCGAATGGGGAGAACTAGTCGCTCCTTTGCCAGGTGATAAGCAGAAGAGCGGAACTAGATGAAGTTTGTTTACCTTTAAACAGTCTCCCTGTGCCATTTTCCTTCCACAGCCGCTCCCCCAGAGCTGAGTTGAGTGATGGCTTTATATTCTGTGTGTCCTCCTCCTATTCTCTTTCCATGAATATTTTCCATGCACAGAAACAGGAAAGCTCAATCATTTATGGCTTAGATACATTAGAGTCTTTGAAGGATTTCTAGGGGTAACTGTGTACCAATTCTTTTCTCTCAGTCACTAATTCATTCACCACTCATTTATAGCATCCTACATGCCCTATTTTATCTATTAGGAAGAATGCAAAAGTGAATTCTACCTTTTATTTTTTTAATTTATTTAACTTTAAAAAAATTTTATTGAGTATAGTTGATTTACAATGTTGTGTTAATTTCAGGTGCACAGCAAAGTGATTCAGTTATACATATACATATATTCATTCTTTTTCAGATTCTTTTCCCATATAGGTTATTACATAATATTGAGCAGACTTCTCTGTGCTATACAGTAGGTCCTTTTTGGTTATCTGTTTTTTTCAGTATTTTTAAAATTTTTATTTTATTTATTTATTGTATTTTATTTATTTACTTTTTTGGCTGCCGGGTCTTCATTGCTGTGCGCTGGCTTTCTCTAGCTGTGGCGAGTGGGGACTACTCTTTGGTTGCGGTGCGCGGGCTTCTCATCATGGTGGCTTCTCTTGTTGCGGAGCGTGGGCTCTAGGCACGCGGGCTTCAGTAGTTGTGGCTCATGGGCTCTAGAGCACAGGTACCTTTTGAAAAGTTGCAGTCTAATGGGGGAAATATAAATCTGACATTTACCCACATTTCCATAATATCAGGAGGAAAGTAATGGGCCCATTGAGATCCGTGTTATGGGCTCAGATCAAAGAACTCAGAGGCTTTTTCAGTGGGGATGCCTGGAGTCAGAAAAAACCTTCCTGGAACAGGTAGCATTAATGATGAGTAAGATGTTAACGTAGAGAAGTTGGGCAAGAGTGAGATAGTTGTTTTGTTTCATGGCAAATTATGCTCCGAGACTGAGACTGTCTTTGCTGATATTTTACTTAGCACACATTCACTGTGGGAATCATAAAAATTCCACAAGCTAATAGCATACACAATAATGTCTCTTAATAAGCCAGTAAAGAAATAACATATTTAAACCAGTGCTAGATTAATTATACTACTGTTCCAGGCAAGGGGAGATGAGAGGAATAAAGTCCAAATTTAGTTTGAAGTGTACCTTTCCATGAGTTGGTTCTCAGGAGAGAGAACTTAGCCACCCAAGAGCTGGTGTCCAGCTGGCAGTGCAAAAGCAAAATTCCCCTGTTGCTAGAGCATGTTGCTAGGGAACAAAGGCGCTGGTGTTGGCAGGCAAGACGATCTCAGTTGTGGGGCTGCTGCATGATTTTCACCACTACCTGGCAAAAAGTCACGTTTCCCAGGCAGGAGCTAATGCCTCAAGGTCTTGAAAGAGCTATTTAGATCAGCAAAGTATCGCCTTGCTCAGGCCAAACACTCTTGGGTGGCTTTCACTGACTCTGACTCTTGCACTGACTCTTATCGTCTAAATGGCCTGCTACCATACTTCTTCATATGCCCTTACTGATAAGCCCCCAGCGTGACCCCTCAGCAGTAGAGCTACTGAGTGCTGACCGGCGCCGTAACATTTTGGTGACAACATCCTGACATGACAACTCCACTTTTATACCAAAACAACTTACACACACTACTATATATAAGGCACATAACCAACAAGGACCTACTGTAGAGCACAGGGAACTCTACTCAATATTCTATGTTAACCTATATGAGAAAAGAATCTAAAAAAGAATGAATATATATGTATAACTGAATCACTTTGCCATACCCCTGAAACTAACAACATTTTCAATCAACTATAGTCCAATAAAATTTAAATTAAAAAACAACTTATAAAAACACCTTGGTTTTTGTCATAAAAAGTGGATTTGAAGTGCATTTGAAGTGCAAACCACTGCACAACAATCGTCTTCCCCCAAAAAAAGCAGTCACAGAGGTAAATGTTCAGAGATGGGGGACTAGCTTGTAAAGACCAAGAAATCCTGGTTATTTGGTTTGGCTGGAGCAAAGAGGAGATGTGGATTTAAAGTTCAGCCTTATTAAAAGGGCCTTCAGTACAAAGGTGGTTTGGGAACGAAGAGCATTGAGAGTTGATAGTTGAGTGATGGTACATTTGGGAAGTGGATCTTGCTAAAGAAATTGCGTTGTCAAATGGTTACCACTTGCTCCTAAGGCCAGTCACACTTTTCGATGGAGGGACGGAAGGTTTCTACCCTTTTTGACCAATTCTTCTGCAAGTTGGTTGTCCTTTCTAAGCAATGACAACTAACCTTGGCAAGAATAGGATAAAGGGAATAAACCCACAGAGTAAAGGCTGCCCCTGCCCTCCGTGGCCTCAGTAATAATGTCAGCAGTATTGGAGACCCGGGCCAGTATGGAAGTGAATGTAGATGCTAGAAAATCCAAGTTTTGCCACCTTGATGCAGAATAGCAGAATGGTTGGCCTGTTGGCTTTTGTTTTGGTTGTCTTGTCTGATCCTTCTTAGAACCAAGAGCTTCAGCCAAGTATCTTTAATCATCTCCAAAAGGCTGCAAACTTGTTTATTCCAGTATCAAGGCAGCAAGATGGAGCTACTTAAATTTAGCTAAAACGATAAGTACCATTCAAATATTTTTTTCTCTTTCCTTAACTGTACAAAACCCGTAGAAAATATGATTTTCATGTCTTAATTGTGATATTGAAAGTGTTTTTATTCTCAGCATGCTTGAGATAGCAAAGTCATTTTCAAACTGAATGTGATTGTCTCAGACAGTCATGATTCAAATATTTAATCTAAAGAGAAAATTCCCAGAGTACTCCTCTCATCATTTCTGAGTTCTGCAGAGAATAAAAGCCTCAACCGTGTATGATCTGATATTATTTCCATTATTGGTATTATGCTGTAGGCAAATATCCTTCAGGAGGCCAAGTCTCCTTCCCTCGTGCTTAGAATGGTAGGCATCACAAAGGCCCAGTCTGGCCTTGACTGTATGAGCTGCTGCTACCTTGTAATCTGTGGAGAATTTAATGACAATAATTTCACTTTATGCAGTGCAGCCTTTAATAGTAGATTCTTCACACACTCCAAGTATCATTTTTTCTTTTCGAGGCTTCTTTTTATTCATGGATCAAATTTCCTGTAGTTTAGTTGTCTTAACAAAGTGCTATCAGGTGAACTCTGTAGGCATGGGTGAGAATCTATAGATTGATTACCTGGGGAATTTAATGAAAGGAACTTACTTAGCAAAAGCCCCTGGAGTCATTTTGAGCATTCTCATTACCCATTAAGGAAAAAATATCATCAGCTAAACTCTCTTCTTGAAATGGCTGGCATTTGCATGCATCCCAAACAAATAAATGTTACATCTCAAGCAGTTTTTCTCCAAGTGTAGTCTTCTGACCACCTACATATAAATCTCCTGGTGAGAATAAGAATGCAGATTCCTGGGGGCACTCCCAACCCCTATATATATATATATATATATATATATATATATAT
>NW_006772104.1:797540-800105 GCF_000442215.2 Lipotes vexillifer
TATATATATATATATATATATATATATATATATATATATATATATGTATAGTAGCCTACCCCATATTTGTAGGTAATAACAATGAGACTGAGAAGGGCTTAAGTCCATGGTTCTCAAACTGTGTGCTAAGTCACCCCTGGGCACTGCATTGATCTCACAGATCCTACAGGATATTTTAAAATTTCCAGGAAGATACAGTGAAACATACTCAGTATCTCTTGAATATTGCTACCTCAAGGTGGTTCAGTTTCAAACTGTATACTTTTTTGTACTTTGCTACATATTTTTGATAATGTCATATCTTTGTACAGCTGAGTTTTCAGTAGCTGCTGCAACCAAAGGCACGTACCATGAGAAAATCAGTATGGAGCAAGAAATAAGAGTACTGGTGTCTAAGAAGTGCAGAAATATTATTTTGTAATATTTTATATATATTATCTTTCAGATTATGTATATCATATTTTCAAATGGTTGTTAAGCCATTAGGATATAAATATCTGTTAGGTTGTTCGACCTAACTACTGGTAAATGGAAATGTTAAGTACTCTATGGGCCTAGAATGCATTGTGAAGAAACTGCTGAGATACTATGGGTGCCACACGACCTGACAAATCTTGGAAACCTCTGGTTAAGGCATGAGTTTGTGGAAATAAAATATGAAACCGAGTCTACCTATTTCTACATGCTCTGTCTATACACCAATGCTTCTTAGGTCATAATGTCACCAAGGGTTTCCAGAGTACAAGTGTGTGTTTGAGCCAGATCTGATGGGCCATGCTTTTAGGTCTGAGTCATCAACATAATCATCCTTCCCCCACTACAAACTGTCAGATGGAACCAAGTATCAGGTAACCTAGATTCTAGCCCTGACTTTGCTCTTATCTAGCTGTGTGGGCTAGGTCACTTAGCTTCTCTGCATTTCTTGGTTTTAGTTGAGTCTACTCTAGCTAATAACAGAGATAAGAAAAAAGAACAGTAATAAACATCTATGCACCTATACCTGACAGGCACTCTGCTAAATGCTTTGCGTCGTTATTTCTATTTAACCTTCAAATATCCCTGAATTACGTTCTTGTATTATTACTGTTTCACAGACGTACAAACAGATAGAGGGAGGTGACACTAACACAGGCTTCTCAACACCAGAACTTGCGCTCTTAAACCCTACTAGAGTGATACATAAATTGATTTTGATTTAGGTTCCTTTACGGTTTGTGAAATGAAAAAGTAAAATTGAGTGCCTCATTCATATTTATATCTCAGGAGATTGAAAGCACATGGAGTCTAATAAACTGTTAGCCTTCACTAACAGTCTACATACATCCAGGGCCTGAAAGAGACCATCATTTTGGACCAGACCAACTGATGATCTCTCCAGACACTATGTCCTGACACATCCCTACTGGCATGTCATTGCGGCGGGAGGCTTCAATGGATTGGAACAAAGTAGGCAAGTAGGGCCGGGTGTCCCCTCCACCTAGTCCAGGCAAAGAGGCTCAGAAGAAGAAGTGTGAATCCAGGACCAGGCAGGTGTGGCTGTGTATTTCCTATTTGCCTGTAATTCTCATTACTGCAGCCTTTCCTTATATACTGGGACGGATGAACGTAGAAAGAGAGACAGTCACTCTTTTACACAGGAAAATCCTCTGACTCAAGAAAAATAGAAAAGGGGTTTAAAGCACTCAGAGTATAAAAAGCCAGAGACAAATGTGAGAAACCAGCAGTACGTTGACGTGAACCATAGAGTGACTCCTAAGCTTGATAAGGAGACCCAGGAGATCATGTTCAAGCATTTTGTTAAGACAGAAAGATACCAGCTCATTCAAATTTTTGCTCTGGCCTGGAAAATACTCTTATAGATAGAAATTTAATAAAGAAAAAAAAAAAAGAAAAGAAAAACAGGTCTCAGAAAAAAGTGTTGTGTTTACCAGTTGATTGTGTTGGATTTTTTTTTTTTTAACATCTTTATTGGGGTATAATTGCTTTACAATGGTGTGTTAGTTTCTGCTTTATAACAGAGTGAGTCAGTTATACATATACATATGTTCCCATATCTCTTCCCTCTTTGTCTCCCTCCCTCCCTTGAGGAAACATCATATTGTTTTCCATAATGCCTGTACTAACTTACATTCCCACTAACAGTGTACAAGGGAATTGTACTCTTTTCTCTATACCCTCACCAACACTTATCTATTGTCTTTTTGATAATAGCAGTCCTAGCAGATGTAAGGCAATATCTCACTGTGGTTTTGATTTGCATTTGCCTGATGATTAGCGATGTTGAGCACCTTTTCGTATACCTGAGGGCCATTTGTATGTCTTTGGGAACAGGTCTATTCAGGTTCTATGACCATTTTAAAATCAGATTATTTGGTTTTTATGCTATTGAGTTGTATGAGTTCCTTATATATTTTGGATATTAACCCCTTATCAGATATATGGTTTGCAAACATTTTCTCCCGTTCCATATGTTGCCTTTTCATTTTGTTTATTGCTTCCTTTGATGTAGAGAAGCTTTTTTTTTTTTTTTTTTTTTTTTTTTTCCGTAACCCAGGCTCTTCCCTT
>NW_006772104.1:806237-808157 GCF_000442215.2 Lipotes vexillifer
GTGTGTGTGTGTGTGTGTGTGTGTGTGTGTGTGTGTGTGTGTGTGTGTGGAGAGTGGAAGTAGGAAAAAGTGAGATAGAAGATGTACTGAAGCTTCTTGATAATGAAATAGTCTGCATTTTTCTTCTTGGAGACAAAGACAGGAAAAATTGGCAAGAGAGAGTAGCTTGTTAAGTTACATATCTGGCTTTACCAGCCAACTAAAAATCTGCTTAGAATTGTTCTAGAAGGAATGGCTGGCTGCTCAGTTGCTGTTCTTTCTACACAGTTTCTCTAAGACCTACCCACTTACACATGGATCAGCTTTGGCTAATTGAGAGGCTAAAATATTTAAAAGTACTAGAGCAATGGGCAGCCCACTGAAATGGAATTAAGCTTTATATGTCATTCTTCAGCAGGGGATACTGTTTTACCTTGCATTTTCCTTCTCTGAGCCCCAGAATCTCTACTACCACTGTCACAAAGGGGTCTCCCAGCATAATTATCTCCAAGTGACAGTACTTGGAGAGATTCTTTAAGTCACAAATTTCCCTAAGACAGCAGAAGAGTTGACTGACAAAGATTGCTAACACTTTTTTGAACCCCTTTTTTTCTATCACTGTACACAGCGCTTGATATACATTATCTCATGTAAATGCCAAGGCAGCCTTCAGAGGCTCCAAGCCAAAATGTAACTTGCACAAGTTTAAATTTTCTGACTAAAGTTGTACCATACTCTTCAATAATGAGCTGTATCAGTTTCCCAACGTCTTTCGCTCCCATATTTATCTATTTTTACACATTTATGTAGTTTATTATGCATATTTATAAATATATATTTTCTATAATTATATATTTTATTATATATAAATTATATAATCTATATATTTATCATTTATAAATATATATACACATATGTTATATAATTTTTATATATATATATGTTATATATCATGTTGGGGTAAAGTCATTCAACTGATAAAGGCAGCTGGAGGGCTGATGAAATCAGTACAGTAAGTCCCCTACATACGAACCTTCAAGTTGCCAGCTTTCAAAGATGCGAACGTGCGTTCCATCCACATGAGGCGTGAGTGAAATTGCAGCTCGCCCTCTGTCTCCTATTGCTGACGACCCTTCCGCTCTACCATCTCCCACCTCCTCTCCCTCCTCCAGTCAGTAACTCTTCTTGCCTGTTCACTCGATGCCAGCCCCTGTGTGCCAGCTGTTGTACTGTACTACTGTACTTTTCAAGGTATTATACTGTATGGTAAGATTAAAAATGTTTTCTTTATTTTTTGTGTTTGCTTTTTATGTATTATTTGTATGAAAAGTATTATAAACGTATTACAGTACAGTACTATATGGCAGATTGTGTTAGTTGGGTACCTAGACTAACTTTGTTGGACTTAGAAACAAATTGGACTTACGAACGTGCTCCCGAAACAGAACTCGTTCGTATGTAGGGGACTTACTGTACTGTATCATGAAATAAGATCTGTGTGATGTAATTTTCCAGGTTTTCTGTTCAGGCTGGGGTGGGGAGGAGGGGGAAGAACTGGCAACATTTTATTTTACATACACACCTACAGAAACAATTAGACTATAGAAAGCATGGAACAAAATTCTGGTAAAAATCTCCAGATCTTCCTAAGAGAGAACTGATGCTCTCATTCCTTTACTAAGGAAGGGTCTTTGCAGTGGTCCAGTCTGTTTTCCCCACTGAGTTCTGGGATCTTTCTTTCATCTCATGCCACCAGCACTGAGATGTCCAGTTGTGGAATTACAGCCATTATTTTATTAAATCATATTCATCTGGAATATTCTTAGTGCTTATGCTTTAGCAGAAAGTACAATCTTTATGGTCTTTTATGAAAGGTTTCGCTTTTTTTTTTTTTTTAACATACTCAGCAAATACTAGCTGTCTGTTTACCATTTAACAGGA
>NW_006772104.1:808208-823293 GCF_000442215.2 Lipotes vexillifer
TTCCTGCTCTACAGAGACTGAGGGGCTTTCCATGGCTCTGGCACGAGAGCAAGAGGTTTTAATTCTGTTCTTTACTTCCGGCTTCAAGTCCAAGCTGGAAACAGTTCTGCTGTAGTGCAGCACCATAACACTTCCTATGTGACAGAGGATTTCTTTAGGACAGGGCTTGGTAACCTTATTTTGTAATAAATCAGACAGTAAATATTTTAGGTTGTGCAGGCCATACGGTCTCTGTTGCATCTGTAGAACCCTGTCATTATAGCATAAAAGCAGCCATAGGCAATATGTAAATGAATAGCTGTGGCCGTGTTCCAATAAAACTTTATTTACAATAGCAAGTATTTGGCTGCATTTGACCCATGGAGATGGCTTTGGCCCGTGGGGCTACAATTTGCTGGTCTCCATTTTAAAATCACTGGCTCTGGCACTATTTTACTTGTGTGTAACAGCTTTACTTTTTAACTACATTGTATATTCTAGCAACAGTCTGTCCTGATCTGCCTTTTGAAAGGGTCTGTTTTGGGGTCTCCACTATCATCCTGCTCTGCAATGTGTTCACTGGTAATGTCTCTGAATAGCTACTCTCCTGTTGAGGTTCTTTCTCTGTGTCTCTTTTTCAAGTGGCTGACTACAAGGTTTTCAGGTGGGGGACTGGGGTGGCATTATGGAAAGAGCACCAATGTCAAAAGACCTGGGTCTAGTCCTGGTCCTGTTTACAAACTCCATGATGTTGATTCCTCAGAGTGTTTACATACTTTATCTGTAAAACAGACATATTTCACAGGGTTACTGGAAAAGTAAAGGTATAAAGGGGAGGACTTTTTTGTTCTAGCTTCTACCCTTTGTATGCTATATCTAGACCAAGTTACTTCACCTCTCTAGACCTCGGTGTCATTGCCAGTAACTCTGGATAATACCCTGCAATAATTAAATGAGATAACATACGTAAAGTGCTCGCTGTAGAGCTTTGTACATAGTAAGTCTATACTTACTTGTTATTTGTATTTATCACTACGTTTATGAGGTTGGAATGCTTCATAACTTCTAAGCCAGAGTATCGATTTAGACACGATGTATATCTCAGTTTTCCTCTTGTTTAACTCTCTTCTAGCTGGTGTATTTTCAGCTGCTTAGCTTGTCTTATACTGTCAAATGTATTTGACTTCTTGCATAACAAAACATTTCATCTTACACATATGTTTTCTTGAGTTAGAAAGTTAAGGGATGGAATGCCAATTTCAAGCTACCTGAGATCTTTATTCCTAATTTTAACCTTAGGTATATTTGAGAGGGATGTTCGGGCTGCTAGACCCAAGTCAGGCCTTTTTTTTTTTTCTGACCTATTAGTTAAATTTAAGATTGGGTCCTGAAAGGCCAGTGAATTATCAAGGATTTCCTTCTCGCTACCATTCTTAAATAGTTCAATCCAAGCTTCTTTATGACCCTTGTTTTCTTTCCTCTCTCCTCTACCCTCAAAACCTCTGCAAGCAATTTTTAAAACTCAACATGAAATGTAAGAATGAATTACTGCAATCCCCCACCAGCCACAGGGATCACGTTCCTTCATGAAAAGTAGCATGGTTAGAAAAACTGCAGTAGGAAAGATCAAGGACTCATATAAAATAGAAGGTTTGGGGAAAAGCAATAGGAAGGGCTTTTAATAATTTGAAAACATGCTTGATAAAAGTTCTAGAAGGCTTTTGCTTCTAAAACAAACTGGATTTCTGATGTTAAACTTTATTAGTGGTAATCATTTCACAATATATGTAAATCAAACCATCACGTTGTATGCCTTAAACATATACAATGATGTATGTCAATTATTTCTCAATAAAACTGGAAAAAAAAAATTAAAAACCTTATTAGAAGGCTGATGCCAACCTGTTTTTTCTTCCTTTGTGGGGGACTGATATTTTTTTTCTTCCTGGAAACTTCTCCTGAATCATTCTCTATGTATTCAGGAAATTTTGCGAATTTTCCTAAGGCATCATAAAATTTGAGGTAGATTCTCCCACAGGCTCTGTTATTTAGACTGTACCTTTTCTTTGAGGGTTTTTTTTTTTTCTCTGAAGTCAGTCTTTGCTATCTTCAAACTCAAAGTCCTTTGTGCCTGCTTTTTTCTCTGTTCCCACAAGCAAAATTCTTCCTAATTGCCAAAAATTTCCACCAAATATCATAGTACTTAAGTGCCCATTTTTCTGGACATGATACTCTCTTACGAAAAGATGTTACAGAAATAAATACACTGTCTCTTCTTGCCTTATAGAGTCTTATTCCAACCCACATGTACAAGAGGAAGAGTGAATAATGATTACATGTGACCCTTGAACAACATGAGTTTGAACTGCACAGGTCCACTTATATGTGGATATTTTTCAATAGCAAATACTACAGTACTACACCATCCAAAGTTGGTCGAATCCACGGATGCAGAGGAACTGCTGATTTGAAGGATGACTGTAAGTTCTATGCAAATCAACCTCAGAGTTGTTTAAGGGTCAAATGTATTTAGTTCTCCAGCATATCTATTTTATATAGACATGCAGTGCTTTTAGAATTTGATCTGGCATGTTAAAATTTCACACACAAAAAATCTAGATCAGATCAGCAAATTTTAACTGTAAAGGGCCAGATAGTAAACATTTCCGGTTTCAGGGGCCATTGTTCTTAGCCACAGCTACTTAACTCTGCCATTGTAGGGAGGAAGCAATTGTAGGCAGTATGTAAACAAAAGAGTGTGACTGTTTTTCAATAAAACTTTATTTGAAAATGCAGATAGAGGGTTGGATTTGGCTCTCAGGTCTGAGTTTGTACACTCTTGATCTAGATTATCACCTTCTGTTGGGGGTAGAGACTAGAAGGTCAGCACCTCTGGGTCCGTGTTCCCACATCACCATAATAGCCCTGAGGGAAATAACAGTTGTTCTTTTTAGACACAGCTGAGCCATACATTTGTCATGGTCCCCACTACTTCCTATGGAACTTCCAACCCAGTTGGCTTGATTCATGAGCAATGCTTTTCTGGCCTCTGTAGAATTTGGAGTCTTATGACTGGTTTAAGGGATATAGACTGAATCATGCATATGCAAAAATATTGGTGTATAAATAGCAAACAGTATTTTAAAACTCTGGTAAGCCAAAATATGGATGATGGCAAGACTGCAGTTAGGAAGAAATTTATGTGTACTCAGTCAGTGATTAACTTGGCTTTGTTTGATAGAGCATTCCTTTAGAAGCTGCGGTTATAATCTC
The DNA here is from genome assembly GCF_000442215.2 of Lipotes vexillifer. Taxonomy (NCBI): domain Eukaryota; kingdom Metazoa; phylum Chordata; class Mammalia; order Artiodactyla; family Lipotidae; genus Lipotes; species Lipotes vexillifer. The sequence continues at coordinate 811,461 of NW_006772104.1, forward strand.
TGATCTAGAAGTCCTGAGAGTTTAACGTTTGGCGCAAATTTGGGAGAACAGAAAGTTGCGTATTGTGTTATATAAAATGAGAGCTAGGTGCTGTTTTTATTTAAATATTTTACGCCAGTGTTTGGAATCAAATGACAGGACAGAGCTTCTCAAAGTCTGGCCCCTGGACTATGACATCAGAATTAGGAAGGGTGGAAAGGCTGCCTGTTTATAATTGGATAGAAGCTGCAGATTCCGAGGCCCGCCCCAGATTTCCTAAATCACCCTTCTGGGGTCTGCATTTTTAAAAGGTCCCAAAGTGTTTCGTGTGTGTGGCAGAATTTGCAACAGTGCTCCCACAAAACAAGCGTAGGTATTGTACTTCCTATTTGTTTATTGAATGTAATTTAAACTCAGCTGAATCCAAATAGCTGGACAGGGGACCCAGGCAGCAGTATCTCTTGTTAAATCTCCCCAGGTGGTTTTAAGGTGCAGCCAAGAGTCCTAATTATATAGCCAATAGGTTATTTGACTACAAGAGTCACCTGGGATGGGTTTTTTTTGTTTTGTTTTGTTTTGTTTGCCGTGCGTGGGCCTCTCACTGTTGTGGCCTCTCAAATTGCGGAGCAACAGGCTCCGGACGCGCAGGCTCAGCGGCCATGGCTCACGGGCCCAGCCGCTCCACGGCATGTGGGATCTTCCCTGACCGGGGCACGAACCCGTGTCCCCTGCATTGGCAGGCGGACTCTCAACCACTGCGCCACCAGGGAAGCCCACCTGGGATGCTTTTGAGGAGCAAACTCCAGTCCTGAACACTCTAACCCATTGCACGAGGGGTGGGTCCTGGGAATCTGTGTTTTAAATAAGTAATGGAAATGATTGTCATGGTCAAGTGAATGCAGGGGGGTGGGGAACCACCCAGAGAATCGATCAGCATATCAAGCAGAGTTCAGTGTGGGAGAGAGAACTGTCAGGTGTATTAGGGAGCAAAAGATGTATAATAGGAGTACGGCTATACAATAGTGGGAGGAGCTGGAGAAGTGAGGGCTGGAAAGAGTTGGAAGATCTGAGAAAAGTCACTAGCCGGCCCTCAGCTGGTGAAGGTGAACAAGGAGGGTCCTGCATGGGAATATGGGAAAACAGGTGCCTCTGCCACTGGCAGAGTAGCCCATGGAAGGAAGGCTGCTGTCCCAGAGGCTGACGGTGGACCTGGGCTCGCTGATGACCAGCCGGGGAGAGCGGGGACAACCAGGTGTCCACATCTCTGTCTGAACACCTGACTGTGATGGCTTCAGAATCTCACTCACAGTTCTGTTCTGAGCAACTCTGACTCGGAGTCAAAAAGTAAAGGAGAATTTGGAAAATGTAGTTCCAGGTTAGCCACATTGGCCCCAGAGTAAACCACTTGGAAACACACTTGGAAAAAGGCTTCTTTGTCACCCTAAGTTCATTCCTTTTCACAAATGAAGTTACTGCCTTATCTGTTCTTAAATTGTGCCCAGTGGAGAATAAAAGCTCACTGCACAGGTTTGTTGCTCTCTTCTGTTGGAATCAAGCCATTTATGCCAGGATATGAGTCTTCACCTGCTATGGGCGATTCACCTAAGCCTTTGCTCCATCTTTGGACACATGTGAAGTCTGTATCCTGAAGTCTTCTCTATCCCCTAGGAGTCACGCTGTCAAGAAGGACTTGCGTGAGAGTGTCTCTGTTTATTAAGTGAAGACACACATATCCTATTAACCATTTAGAGCTGCCCCGGCCTTACAGTTTTGTGCTCAGTGGCACAAGCACATAATGTGACTATTGTGGCATGAGTGCTGTAGTAATAATTCTTATTTGGTGGATTGAAAATTTCTTGATGCTTTCATGGAACGGGCATTTCTGAATTAGGTTTATCGGTAAGTACATCGTTTAGTATTCATAGCCACTATTTGCTGTGTAATCTGGTCTTTCATGCAGCACTGGCTACAGGGAAGGAGGGAACAATATAAGGAAGACTCTAAATATTCAGTAGAAGGTAGTAAGGAGAAAAATCAAGTCTGAGGCAGAGAGCAGGGGAGGAAGGCCAGGGGGGAAGGAAGAAAAGGGAGCATCTTAAACTATAACAAGAGCATACATTTCAGTCACATGCTTTCCCGCATGTGAAGTGTTTCACAAGTGAAACGCGTAAGGCTTTGCTTTGCTCCAAGTGTGGAATAACAAAGAGGAAGTTGTATTACAATTCCAGAATTAATCAGGACTGGCATGAACAGTACAAAACGGAGTTTCTAGACAAAACACTGCAGCTAATTCATGTGACTTTGAGTGAAGTACCTTTGACCTCTGGGCCTCTGCTTCCTCATCATTAAATGTGACACTTGGGCTGGATTAGAGATGACGTGTTAGCAGCCTGAGGGCTGCATGTGTATTAAGTGACCCTCAAGTTTTGGCCACAGGGTCTTTTGTTCTTTTTCAACTTATTTAAAAACCAAACTCCAGAGTTAATTCAAATTTCATTTGTTTTTCCACCAGTGTCCTTTCTCTATTCCAAGATCTAGTCTAGGATACCATAATGCATTTTAGTACAGGGTGATTATTTTGCAAGTGAAATTAATTGTCAGTATTTAAAAATGAAATATTTCACATAAAAGATCTGGATTTTACACTTCCCTTAAAAGCTCAGATGATCTGATGACAAGAGCCCTGTGTGCATAGCTTGATAAGTTTGATCATAGCAGTGATAAGCTAAAGATGAGTCACCACTGCCCCTATAGACAGAGCACGTGCCCTCCAGTTAGCCACACTACTCTATTCTCTATTGCCTCCTAGGCAGTGGGGCCAAGTGACAGTAACCATTACCATCACTTGGCACCTCCAATTACAGTACAGTCAGGAGGCTGTGGACCACTCTGTGAAAAGTGAGAAATCAAAAGACAGCCTGACAGCATGTTTCCAGAAAAAAGTGGATAAAAATGAATTTGAGAAAATAAAGATTCATTTAAATAACCAACCCACTTCCCTCATTTACACAAGCTTCCTGGCCTCTGTAGGCACTTTGGTTTGAAATCCCTGAGCACGAACAGCTCTTCTAGTTCCTTTCGTCGTGGCCATTTGAGGATGTAGGGTTTGCATTCAGGCCAGGGCTCTCGGGGAGATATAAGGTTCCTGTAGACTGTGTCTGTAATGCTTTCTTTTTTTTGTTTTTGTTTTTTCGGTACGTGGGCTTCTCACTGTTGTGGCCTCTCCCGTTGCGGAGCACAGGCTCCGGACGTGCAGGCTCAGTGGCCATGGCTCACAGGCCCAGCCACTCTGCAGCATGTGGGATCTTCCCGGACTAGGGCACGAACCCGTGTCCCCTGCATCGGCAGGCAGACTCTCAACCACTGCGCCACCAGGGAAGCCCCTGTAATGCTTTCTTTTTAATCCTCTTACTGAGCATAGGAGTTCAGAATTCAGTCACTGAAGTGTGATTCTTGTGCTCTTTTAGTTCCTTTAACCTGGGTCTTGAGAAGCCAGATTGCAGTGTGGTTAAGTCTACGGGCTTTGAATTCAAATTACCCAGTTTCAAATTCTTGCTTCACTATTTCCAAGGAGTATGACTTTGATCAATTCACGTAACTTCCCTTTGCCTCACTTCCTTTTCTTAAAATTGGGCTAACAAATAGGACTTAGCCAAAGGTTGTTGTAATAGATCAATGAGCTAAACTTTGTAAAGGGATCAAAACAATGCTGAGCAGGTACAAAGTGCTTAGGACATGGTAATGATTATTATCATCATTATGTCATCAGCATCCCAGGATGCTGAAACCCCACAGGAGCCCCATAAAGAATCCTGACCCCAGAATGCTTTGTAATTATGAAGATTCGTACATGGTGAAATGTGTTAGGGGATACTATTTTGTGAAATTGATTGAGCATACTTTATGTAGCTCCAGGGGAAAATTAGGACCAAGTAAGTAAAAGCTAGAGGGAAACAGATGTTTGTTCAACATAATGAAGGCCTTTCTTATGTTCATAGATAGAAAGCCATTGAATGGGCTGTTTGTCAGGTGATGAACAATGTGTCACTTATGTTCAAGCAAAAACTGGATGATTGTGTCAGGAATGTTGTAGATCTGCTGTCCAAATTGGTAGCCATGAGTGACATGTGAGTATTTAAATTTGTTATTTAAAATTAAATAAAATTTAAAATTTTTATTAAATAAAATTAAAAATTCAGCTCCTCAATCTTACTAGCTACAATTCAAGTGCTGATAAGAATAGCACTCATAACGCTGTGAAAAGTGAGAAATCAAAAGACAGCCTGACAGCATGTTTCCAGAAAAAAAAGGATAAAAATGAATTTGAGAAAATAATGATACATTTAAATAACCAACCCACTTCCCAAATGGGTTGGTTATTTAAATGTATAAATTTGACCATAGCAATGATAATCTAAAGCTTATTATTTATTATTTACTTGGTTATTATTTAAATAACTTAGTAAATTGGCTACTTTATTGGACAACACAGACATAGAAGCTTTCCATCATCACAGAAAGTTCCGCTGAACAGCACATTGTAGAGGCATGTCTTGCACTGAATTTCTGAACTCGATGACTCGGGAGAGCGTGGAAGCATGGAAGAGGAATGAAGAAGGGAATGAGATACTGCGTAATACGAAGCTTACTTGTGGACTCCTGGATTTCAAACTCATAGCATGGCCCCAGGCAAAGCACTGTTTCTGAGTCTCAGTTTCTCCAGCCATGTAATTAAAACTTGCCCCAGAACGTGGTTATATGTGTAAATGGAGAAAAGTCAGGCTCAGTATCTGGCACAAGCAGGAGACAAAGATGCTCGCCTTCTTTCTTTAGCTGAAGGGAAAGAATCATGTAGATGCAGTGATCTCAAGTATAGCAAAGCAGCCACTTTGTGTCAGTCACCCAAAGAGCAAGATATTTCCAAAATTAATGGCTACCATCAGCGCGCACTTAACCATGTACCAGGTTCCGAGCTAAACTCCTTGCATACATTATCTCATTTAATTCCTACCACCACCCTGAGAGGTGGCTTCTCACACTCTCGTTGTACTGAGGAAACTGAAGCATAGAGAGATTACGTGATCTGCCCAAGGCTGTAAATGGCTGGATACAGAATTCAAATGCGGATTCTTTTTCCTTTTTTAAATTTTATTGGCATATGGTTGATTTACAATGTTGTGTTAGTTTTGGGTGTACAGCAAATTGATTCAGTTATACATATACATATATTCATTCTTTCTCAGATTCTTTTCTCATGTAGGTTATCACAGAATATTGAGTAGAGTTCCCTGTACTATATAGTAGGTCCCTGTTGGTTATCTACCTTATGTATTATAGTGTGTGTATGTTCATCCCAAACTCCTGATTTTTCCCTCCCCCCCACCAAATGCAGATTCTCTTGACTCAGGATGGTTGCACTGTATAACTGTCAATATCTGTAAATTATTACATATGACATATTGTGTGCTAAGAATATTAATGCGTCATCTCATTTAATTCCTTAGCTACTTTATAGGTAAAATTTTTTTCTGAAGTTGTAAATATCTTGTTTAACAATTCGTATATAGGAACTGACACAACTGGTATTTGGACCATAGTCCCCTTAGCATTAGGTGTTTGACCACTGTGCTCCCAGCCTAACTTCCTTGTTTATAAGACAAATGAGCAAAGTCTTTAAGGGTGATGTCACTCTGGACTTTGTCATACGGGGATAAAGATGCCAAGTGTATCTCTCCCCATCCCAATGATACTGTAAGTTCTTAGTAGACTAGAATTATATCTATAACATTTGTTTCATTTAGGTCTCCCAGAACTGTACAGAGCTCACAAAAATTGAATAACTCTTTTCCTAACTAAATGCAGGTAAATCTTCAAAATGGACAGATTTACCAAGAAATGTTTCTTATTCAGCAGCTTATTTCAGTGGAACCCTGTCCATCTTCATGAAGTGAAGCAGTGCTCATTATGTATGTGTGTGTGTGTGTGTGTGTGTCTGTGTCTGTGTCTGTGTGTGTGTCTGTGTCTGTGTGTGTCTGTGTCTGTGTGTGTGTCTGTGTGTGTATGTGTGTGTGTCTGTGTGTGTGTGTGTGTGTATATGTATATATTACCATTTTAATTGTTAATGGATGCCTGTCAACAAGGTGGAAAGATCTATGCATTCTCAAAAAGAAAACTAGGGCTATATGTAAGGAGAAAAACACTTGACTGATATAGAACCTGACTGTACATTTTTGGTTTTATTTTATTGTTGTTTAATTCCTTAACAAGCTATGATGGTGTTTGTTTACTTTTAAGCAATTTCTACCCCTTTTATTGTGAAGATCTCCGGATGCTAGTCAGTGTAAGTTTCTCTGCTAAGTCAGCCAGTGTAGAAAATTCATATGAACTACACCATTGGTTAGTTAAAGAAGTGTTACTGAGACTGAGCACAGGGGAAGAAAATGGCTGTTGGCAATTGTATTCTGTTCAAGCATTCTGATTTTTGTTTGTTGTGCAAAAGGCAGCCCAAGGGTGGAATGACCAGGCATTTTTATATCCCTGCTGGAGCTGTAAATGCTCCTTGAACTTGTGGATTTGAATTACATTTGTTCTGGTTCCCAAAAAATTATGAGAAAGATGCTCCATTTTATTTTAAGTTCTGAATCTTTGAAACTGAAGAGAGGATTTTTCTTTGAAAGATGATAGAATGATATCAGTTGATGAAAGCCTTCAAATATTACACAAAAATGCTTAGATACACTTTACATATTTACGTGCTTTGTTGCTGTTTTTACAAAAGTATTATGCGTTTGCTAAACAGATTGTCTTATCAGTAGGTTGTTTCAGTGCTGTTTATTCTTACTTTGGTAATAAAAATATATCTGTATTCAATCCTACTCCAAGAATTATTATTAACCATTAGGTGTGTGTATTTTCAAACATTTTCCTATACTTATATGAAATCTCTGTATACATAATTTTGAGTTGTTTTTACCAAAAAACTGGAATTGTTCTAGCTCTGTATCTTAAGTTGCATTACTTTCATATCCTAAATGTCTTTTCGTGTCTTTTTATTGAGCTAATAATAATATTCATAATTATAATGCCAAGAATAGCCAGTCGTTATGGAAGACATAACGTATGTCAGATTCTGTACTAAGATATTTACATCAATTATCTCATTAACCTTCACTAAATCCGAGGCACTATCCCAGTTTTATCGTTATCTCTGTTTTACAGGCAGGGAAACTGAAGCTTAGAGGCATAGAGTAACTTGCTCAAGGATGAATGGACTGATGCACTTTATCAAACACTACAGGACATGGCTTCGCTTTTTACATGGTTGAATATTATCCCATCACGTGGATGTCTTATTATTGCCTTCATGACTTGGACTGACCTCATTCCTGTCCTGATCACCCTCATCTCCCACCCCCCAAATCTCTAGTCAACCCTGTTCCTCAATCACTGCAGTCATCCCCACCCTCAGCTGCAGTTATTGCTGATGAACGAATGCTATTCTTCTTTGAAAATAAACCTCATAGCCTCCAACATGACAGCCCCAGTGGCATATGTTAGTGATATTGTTATGATTCTTAGATACAGGTGTAGAAAACTTCCTGTAGTATTATGGAGAAGACAAGAATTCTTCCACAACCGTTAGTTTAAGCCTGTTGGTATCCATTGAGTGTTCTGAATCAAATCCATTGATTTTCTGCTTCCAAACGTCCATCTACCTTTAATCCTGCCTAAAGCAAAAGTTACTTTAACATATGGAATTAATCGGGTATCATCTTCCCTGAAGGTGATGTCTAATCCCTCACTAAAATAGAACTGGATTCTCACCACTTAAAAAATGTCTTTTTCTTGCATGAACCTAGTTGACAGCATACATTTTGTGTTCAATGCATCATTGCCTGCTCTTGCACCAAATATATATCTGTTATGGGACCCTTCTCCTTGGAGATATCTCCTTTTGTATTGTTCACACATAGTGCATATATGTGAAATTCTCCCTATGTGTTCTGTGGCAAAAGGCAAATATTCTTAAAATCATGTTTATCAGAAATTGCCAAAGAGATTCTGGTAATTCTTGGGTTGGTCACTATGGTAGGTAGCATAATGGCCCCCCCAAAATGTCCACCTTCTAATTCTGGGAACTGTGCATATGTTACCTTAAATGACAAAGAGAAACTGAGGTTGCGGATAGAATCAAGGTTGCTAGTCAACTGATTTTAAGATAGGGAGACTGTCTTGGATTTTCTGGGTGGTCCCAGTGTAATCACAAGGATCCTTAAAAATGGAAAAGGGAGGGACAAAAGAAGATGGGAGTAATATGATGTGAGGACTCAGTTTTTGGTTGCTGGTTGTGATGGCAGAGGAATGGGGCCATGAGTCAAGAAATATGGGCAGCCTGTAAAAGCAGTAAAAAGGTAAGGAAACAGATTCTCCCCTGGAGGCTTCAGGAAGGAATGCAGCCCTGCCAACCCCTTGATTTTAGCCCAGTGAGACCCATATTAAACTTTGAACTTCAGAACTGTAAGGTAATGAGTTCATGTTCTTTTAAACACCTGAGTTTGTGGTAATTTGTTATATCAGCAATAGAAAAGCAATACAGCCACCAAATACCCCTTCATAGATTACCAGACCATGACTAGAACTAAACTTTATTTCAGTGTCAAATTGGAGGGCTTTTTCCCTCAAAGGAAACACCTTTCTATTTTTATAATGCGCCATTTTGTAAATTCCGTTAGTTGAGACCTTGGTATGAGATGTACTAACAAAGCATGGGTAACTTGAACAAGAAAATACAAGTCTTTGCTCCCTTATGAAATCTTACATCAAGAGGGCTTGTGGGTTTTCTATTCTTGTAGTCACATGTGTTTTTTAGACCCCAGTTTATACTTAGCAGAATTCAATCCATGCCACTGTATTATTCACAGCTATGACTGCATACTGATGCGAATCCTCCCCCTTGAGCAAAATGAGTAAATAATCAATTTCAGTGGCTCTTCAATTACATACCTCTCAATGCTAAATGACATGGTGATTTGGCAGAGAATGTTTATTCAAAAGATCCTCATAGAAGCCTACAACATCTGGAGAATCCTGACTCAACCACTAACATCAGCCCTTTTGAGCAACCACTTTAATAAATACAAAGCTTGTGTGGTTAACAATTTAAATGATTAGTAGAGCATAGGTGCTTATCCTTTCTGCAAGGTTGTTTGCCTAGTTACAGCCATAGTATGTGACATGAGAGACATCATGGTGTCCCAGCACTCCTGTTGTAGTAACTAATTCAAGTCTTCCTCCCAGAGCAGGATGCCAACTCCCCTTGTAACCCCACACACACTTAGAGAGAAAAGGGTTTGGGTAGAAGGAAAAGGGCAAAATTCACCTTATTAAGCCACCTCAGTGGCTATGTCACCTAGTGTGGATTTTTTAAATCACAAGTGTTCCCTCAGTAGGTTGACAATTTCAAATTGGTATCACTAATGTTTTCATAGTTAGTCATTTGAAATACTGTCTTTACACATAAGTATTACATATGCTACTATTTAACTTCACAGCTTGGCCTCATATGAAGATACAACAATGCTAAAATCACTGACTCATGTGGAAATGCTTACATTTGATGCTAAAACAGAAATCACTGTACTATATATACATTAGCATGTTGACAACATATTGTAACCCTGAAAAAAGTTTTATAGTACTCTAATGAAAACTACAATTTATTCATATCAGTGATTATTCATTGACTATTAGAGCTGATGAGAGGATTTTCACTCAATAAGTTTAATGTTCACAAGAAAGAAGTTTCCAGTCTTTTCTAATGTGATGATGGATAAAAATGTGGTACAATTTTATGCTAAAAAAATAATAAGGCAAAATACAGTTTTGCTGAAAACTTGAATTGGTACTAACATATGAAGGATCATCTCACAGTAGTCTTCAAGTATTAAAAAATTGTAGGAGAATAGTCAGTATCCCCTGGTTGCCTCCAGTAAGTGTTGAGTAAGAATAAACAGGTTTAAATTGTAGCACATCAGACGTGGGTAAGACACGAGAAAAAGAGCAAAAGAACCAACATTTCCTGAGCAGGCACCATTTGTTACCTTTTGTGTTGGATGATTTTGCACATTACTTCATTTATTTGTGATGCAAAAAAAAAATCTGTGAGGTATGTCTTCTTATTCTCATTTTACACATGAATCTTGGTTTCTAAGAGGATCATGAAGGACTTCCCTGGTGGTGCAGTGGTTGGGAATCTGCCTGCCAATTTAGGGGACACGGGCAGATTCCCGCATGCCACGGAGCAACTAAGCCCGCGAGCCGCAACTACTGAGCCCGTGCGCCACAACTACTGAAGCCTACAGGCCTAGAGCCCATGCTCCACAACAAGAGAAGCCACTGAAATGAGAAGCCCGCGCACGACAACGAAAAGTAGCCCCTGCTTGCCACAAGTAGAGAAAGCCCGTGAGCAGCAACAAAGACCCAACGCAGCCAAAAATTAATTAAAAAAAAAAAGAGGATCATGAATTGTTCACAGAAATAGTGAGCTGCAGAGCTTTCTAAATCCAAAATCAATTTGAACAAAATTTTTTAAGGTAGATAATATCGTCCCCACTTGATAGATGAGAAAACCAATCCTCAGAGAAGCCAAGTGACTTTTCTAGTCTCATAGCTAGTGCATGGAAACATGGCATACTCTTCACCACTAAGTTAAATTGTCCTATCCAGAGCAAGGTGAAGAAATCCTTGCCTCTTCTAATGATGTCATCAGAAAAGGCAATTTGAAGGAAACATAAACAAAAAAACATTTTGTCATTTTTTACAAATGCCTTCTGCCTGACTTTCTTTTGAAGATCTATTCTGGTTCTTATCCTGGTTCTTTTTAAAACGCTAGCTCTTTTTCTTGCCTAGAACAACCAATGAAGTCCTCCAGTGCACCTGAACGGAAAGGCAAGTTATAGCTTTCTTCCTTATGGGTACCCAAGCTAAGATGCAGGCGGCCTTGCTGCACTTATCAAGGTCGCAATGCCAACATAAGATTTTTACCTAGTTTTCCTCCTCTCTGCAGTCTTGGGAATCATGTTGCTTCTGTCTTGTTCAACATGCCATGAAAACTGTTTCCAGCTGATGGATTTGGGGGACTCGAAAGCATGAGTACTGCTATGTGAGGAATCTCAGAAATGAAGATTGAACTGTGTGTTTGAGAGTAATTGCTCACAGGAAAAGCTAAGAAATGACTCCATTGGGGCTGGGAAGAGTAACAACAGAAAGTGAAATGAGAATCAGTGTAACTGGAGGTCTTGTAAATATCTCCCACCTCAGCTCCACGTCAGTGGTTAGGACAGAGGGTTTCAGCGATAAGAGTATCATGGTGTGTTTGTTTAAAACAATGATTCCTGGGCTCCAGTACAGACTTGCTGAGTTCAGATACCCCAGGGAAAGGCCAGGTAATCTAAGTGTTTACAAGCATTTTTGGTGATTCCTAGCAGGAAACTTTAGTAAATAATGATTCATGGCAATTAATATACATTTCATAGCCTAGATACTGTGTTTGACTCAAGAGACACATCTCCAAATTTTCAAAAAATAAGTTACAAAATGACAAGATGAGCAATTTAAAGAAGGATGTGGAGCAAAGACTTCATTAAAGAGGGGAGGGGCTTCCCTGGTGGCGCAGTGGTTGAGAGTCCTCCTGCTGATGCAGGGGACACGGGTTCGTGCCCCGGTCTGGGAAGATCCCACACATGGCGCCGAGTGGCTGGGCCCGTGAGCCATGGCCGCTGAGCCTGCGCGTCCAGAGCCTGTGCTCCGCAACGGGAGAGGCCACAACAGTGAGAGGCCCACGTACCGCAAAAAA
>NW_006772104.1:823409-850344 GCF_000442215.2 Lipotes vexillifer
AAACTTAGATATGTACTTAAGAATATCATGGACTATATATTCTTCAATTCTCTATTGCGGGATGAATTTGGGGTGAAGTTAACTGAAGTGATAATAAAAATAGCTCACACTGACATATTGCTTCATATGAGCCAGGCAGTATTCTGAGAACTTCACGTACGTTAATTTTCATATTGACTTTTGAATCTTCACAACAGCTCTATGATGTAAATATTTTTATCCTTATTGTATGGGTGCTAAAACTGAAGCATGGAGAATTGATTTATCAAAAGTCACACAGAAAGAGCCGGGGCAGGGATTTGAATGCAGACATCTAGCTGTGGAGTGTCTGCTACATATTTTTATTTTGGATGAAAATCAGCTTGTCTAAGAAGGAGCTTATGCTCTTAACCTTGATCATAAAGCTGAAAGACTGAATTATTGGGGGTGTAGATGGGAGACTAATAATAATTGTAGTTGTTTTTTTGTAGTAGCTAACACATACTAAGCAAGCACTATACTATATACAACTTCATATACATTGTCTTATGGATTGCCCAGTGAAGTAAGTATGAATAGGTCCATTTTGAAGATGGGTAAACTGATTCTTTTCTAAGATCCTCAGCAACTTTCCTAAGATCACATAAGTAGTGATGATAGGTCCAGATTCTGAATATGTCTTTTTAAAATTATTTATTTATTTATTTATTTATTTATTTATTTATTTATTTATTTTTCGGCTGCGCTGCACGGCATGTGGGATCTTAGTTCCCCAACCAGGGATTGAACCCACGCCCCCTGCATTGGAAGCTCAGAGTCTTAACAACTGGACCACCAGGGAGTTTTCTATAGGTCTGTCTTATTGCAAAGTTCCTTTTCTGGAAACTATTTGCTGCTTCTTACAGAATCAGTACTGGCACTCAGAAGATTTGAGACCCAAGAATTATACATGATGCAAGGACCGTGTCTACTGAGTGCATCTTTATATCTGAATGTATTTGTGGAGCTTCCAAATTACAGAAGGCAAGGCTTGCGGTTTGGATGCTCAAACAGTGCAATGTAGGAAAATTTTAACCACAGGAGGGGTTCAGTGGAAGGGAGGGGGCACTGACCCAGAATATGAAGGTTGTAAGTTACCATGCAGGACATTTCAAATAAAGATGGTTAAATGTCCCTTGCAGTCTCTCTCTGGCAGTGATAGCTGAACCTGACAGAAATGTTGCAGGACTGAGTGTGAAGTGAGATGGCTTGAATCCTCACTTCCAGAAAGGCCAAGAGGCCCTAGGACACTGGTGTAAACTCAGAAATTCAGTCTTCTTGTAACATCTTTACATCATGTCCCTGTTTTCAAACCATTACACAATGTGGTGTTGATTCTTCATAAGCCGAAGTGTTCAAAATGGACATAGGGACTTCACTGGATGGAAGAGTAAAGTCACAGGAGGTAGTGAAATATAAAGGATACAGATGTATTTAATTCCTTCCCTTATAGCAAGGCAGTCTGTGGCAGAGTTTCAGAATACAAATTTCAAGTCCAGACAGTTCAAACCCAAACTTAGCACTTTGACAAGTAACTTAATTTCTCTAAGCCTAATTTTTTCTTCTGTAAATCAAGAAGAAGAATAGTATTTATCTAAGATTTGTAGAGAAAGATTAAATAATGGTTATGAAGCGCTTCATACAGTGTCGGATGAATAGTATGAGCTCAATGAATAAGACTCATTGTAATTATTAGAAGGAAGATTTAGAATGAAAAACTAGGAATCATACCTGCCTCTCTAAAGCCAGATATGTTCGAAGGTTTTTATATTGTGACCTCGCTGTCAATTATGATACCCTGAACGGTGACCATGACTCTGTCAGACTTCTACAACTTACTGTCCACATCTTCAACTTATAAATTAACCTTGGTTTCCTCATGTCTTAAACAGGGATAATGGCAGGGATAATCTATCTCACAGGGTTGTTTTAAGTATTGAGTGAATTTTGACATATAAAGCACTTTGGACAATTCCAGCACATGAATGGCCATGTGGTCTATTTTTTTAAGTCCTACCTGAAGCTTTAAATGGGATGTTTCTGGCACAGAAGTCTCTCAGAGTCTAATGTCTTGTAGTTCCCCCTTTGGAAATGGGAGTTCTTATAAATGACCAGTGACACTCCTGAGTAATCATAATCCATTTAGCAGCCCCCTGCTTAACTTGGTGCAGTTGTTTTAGAAAGTATGCAAGATCTCTTTCAGCTTCAGTAATGTTGCAAGGGTGGGATTAAAATAAAGCAAAAGGAAACAAAATTAGATCAAATGAGCTCCTCACCTTCTAGACTAGTAAGAGTTTGCAGGGTCCATCAAAGCTCATAAACCGTGATTTTTCTCCAACAGGAAGGAAAGGGTAAACAAGTTAAAGGCAACACAAGTCACCTGTAAGTGAAGAGACAAGGATGGAAGAGGTGTTGCATCAAGATGATGCTTCTAAAATCTGATGAAACTCCAATTGGGATTCTGTCATCTACCACATCAGACACACATTAGAATCACCTGAGAAGCTTTTAAAAAAATACTGTAGCCTAACCTTACCCCAGACAACATACAAGGTTTTCCATCGTAAGACCTACATATCGGTTGGTTGGTTGGTTGGTTGGTTGGTTGGTTGGTTGGTCGGTCGGTTGTAAAGCTCCCCAGGAGCTTTCAATGGTAAGACAAAGTTATGAAATGAGATACAAAAGTTCTAATAAGGCAGACTTTAGGATGGAGACAAAGGGCAACTGCTTGATTGGAGGGAGTGGTTTTATTGTCTATAAAACTAATGTTCAGCATTAATGGCTCACTTAGCTGCTGTCTGTATCTGGTGGTGAGGCAAATTAACTCAAATGCAGTTTATTTGTATGTACACATTCCCGTACATTTATTGCAATCCCTAGTGATGCCGTAAAAGTAAATTACAATGAAAAATAAGCCATCCTATGTGTAAATATACATGACATTCTGCCTGTTAATTGCTTGGCATTTTTATTTTGTCCACACTCCCAAGTGAAACAGGTAGGAGTTTTTTCCCCCCGAGTAACAGACAACCTGGGTAGCCTTTGAAAATGTGCTCAACCTCACCATTGTCACTTATAATTTCTTAAATGAAATTTATTAAAACAAACCTACTAGGGCTTCCCTGGTGGCGCAGTGATTGAGAGTCCGCCTGCCGATGCAGGGGACACGGGTTCGTGCCCCGGTCCGGGAGGATCCCACATGCCGCGGAGCAGCTGGGCCCGTGAGCCATGGCCGCTGAGCCTGCGCGTCGGGAGCCTGTGCTGCGCAACGGGAGAGGCCACAACAGTGAGAGGCCCGCGTACCGCAGGAGGGAAAAAAAAACAAAAACAAAAAACCTACTAGATTTACATGGGATTAGTATAGGTTTTTCTCTGTTCATTCATCCTTCTGCCAAGGGAAGCCCTGGACATTATACACTTTGGTCCAGTAAAAAGAGTAGATGTTTCTCAGTTCCCAATGAGAGATAATATTTGCAGTCACAAATACCAATGACCTCATTCCTAGACCTTGAAATCACTTCTGAGAGGCCTTAAAGCCCTTACATCTCTGTGTCTCCTAAGAATGACATAGTCCAAGGGAGTAAAACCCCTTTATACAGAACATCCGAAAAAGTACCTCATAGGAACAGCTGGAATGTCAAGCTGAGAGTAACCTGAGACCATCTTGAGATCTTTAGTGTTCTTTATAATGAAAAATGGAGATTCTAGATTGTCTTCTCTATTCCCTCCTTCACTTCCTCAGAATCATTTTTAGATTTACTTATTTGCACAGGTAAAAATGGGAAGGAGACAAAAATAACAATCTATTCCGTCTGTGCCACCAGCATCTTCACTCACAAACCCCTTTACAAAACAAGGAAAGTTGGGGGCAACACATCAGTGGAGTCAGCTGCAATTTAGAAGCAAGACGTCATCACACATGAATGTATTCTGAATTTATGGTTTACACTTATTCTTCTCTGCTATTTCCTCTGTGAATAACTTCACATTCGACCCAGAACATGTGTGTGGTGGAGAGTTACAGAATCACTTAAGAAAAGCATCTGATGAAAATTAAATGTATTGCGTGGGCGATAGCAAAAATATACATTAATGGCCACTTGATTACTTGATATGAACTTCTGATATAATTTATAGCGTGTGCTTTTTTTAAACATCTTTATTGGAGTATAATTGCTTTACAATGGTGTTTTTTTTTTTCTTTTAACGCGTGTGCTTTGTTATGGCAAATCCTTCACTTCTCTAGAGCAGGTTTTGTAATCCCAATACTGCATGCGTAGTCAGGAAAAAGACATTCTGAGACATCAGTCTAGCATGTGCATACGACACTCACACACGCATCAAACAAAAATAGAACTAAAGAGTCTAGTATATAAATTGTTTTGTAATGAAAAGTTGTCAGATCAACAGCCATTGACAGTTTGATGAGCGTCTCCCAAATCTTTTGATCAGAATTTCTTGTGATCTGAAGTGGATGTGAAGAAAAAGGTGACACATTAGCTCACATTGTATGTCAGTACGCTAATGCTGAAGTTCAACAAAATTGTACAAAAATAAAGTGATTATTTATTCTTTGCAGAGAAACCATGCGTTCAATGAAGGTAATATATGTATTTAAACAAATTACTTAAATTGGCAAAATATTTATGAGACCCAGTTTTAAAAATCAGTACTGTCAACAACTTCATTCCATTGGTTATTAGCCAACAGTAGTCACAGTTCAAAGACAATATTGTCCTACCTGGTTTCTGAGTGATCTTTCTCCCTTTGCCAATTCTATTTTTATTGCTGTTGTTCCGCTTAAATCCTCAGTTTCGTAGGGATTTGCCGTTACTCTCTCACATTGTTTTCAATCTCAATATAAATTGGCTCTGCCTCTTGCATTGTTTCTCCAACTACTCTTCTTGTTAAACAGGGCTTCTTTTCCTAGAATTCTTATTAGGAACAAGTCCAGGTTCCTTCTCAAAATATTTGCAAGTGCCCCACCTTCAAAAGGCAAAAGAAATCCTTCCTTAAGATGATAGCAAAGAAAATAAGACTACCCATATGCTTTTTAAAATGCCCAAGAGATTTTGTGGCTGAATATATATTTGTTTCAAATTACAGAGCAATCATTAAAAAAAAAAAAGGTTTGCAGTGTGAATTTAACCAAAGTGAAAGAAATAGCTGAACCTTGTAAAAAAATCTAAATGAATCGTTGACTGCTGAAAGGAAATAGATGTTACAAATGCGATTGTGGACTCATTTTTTCAAGTGTGAGAGAGAAGGGAAGCCACATCAAAAACGTTGCAAGCATTGGGAGTTGTCTTCACGAAACCACATGTAAGAGCCACAGAAATTCTCTTAGAAAATTGGAGAGTGGCTCCTCTTTTTGTTAAGCCTCTTTCCTTTTCTTGTGTCTTGTTTTTTGTTTTTTAATTGTCTGAACTCTGTAATCACTGAATTATGGAATAAGTTATGGAAAGCTAGGGAGGAGGCTGGGAGCACTTAGAATTGATGTTTACACAATGCCTGTTACAGTGTGTGCTGAGACATCCGCCAGTCAGTTCTAATTTCTAGTCAGTGAGGGAATAAATAGGGGAGCCTGGTCCACTGGAGGGAGAAAAAATATTTATCAACTTAATTGACTATCATCATGTGATTGTATCTTCTGACTTTTTTTTTTTTGCGATGCGCGGGCCTCTCACTATTGTGGCCTCTCCCGTTGCGGAGCACAGGCTCCGGACGCGCAGGCTCAGTGGCCATGGCTCACGGGCACTATTGTGGCCTCTCCCGTTGCGGAGCACAGGCTCCGGACGCGCAGGCTCAGCGGCCATGGCTCACGAGCCCAGCCGCTCCGCGGCATGCGGGATCCTCCCGGACCGGGGCACGAACCCGCCGCGTCCCCTGCGTTGGCAGGTGGACTCTCAACCACTGCGCCACCAGGGAAGCCCTGTATCTTCTGATTTGAAGAAGATATTTGGGGGTATGATTTTCCAGAACACCACTTTTCCTTTCCCCCCTCTTTAGCTATTTTGGTTTAGTTATTTTTTCCTGTAACTGTAATGCTAAACTAATATAATAATATAGAAATCAGTGAAGAAAAGACATTAGCAAACCAAGGAAGCCAGAAACATTTTGTTTTTCTTATTTTATTGACTCTTCTGTTAAGAGGAGATTGTGATTTTTTTTCCCCTCTCCCCATTGATACAATATAAATAAGCATGAGTCCACTCTTACTCCAAACAAAACCTCTCTGAGGCTTTGTTTTGCAGGATTTTTTTGAACTTAAAATGCTTGAAATCCCCTAATGCAGATGTTGCCACCTCAAATGCATACAGGATGCAGAAAATTTAAAAATAAAGTGGCCAAATGGGAGACAGAAGGGAATGGTGGAGACTGTGGTAAACAAGGGAACACATGCTAATTTTCACGGGGAGGAGGCTGCTGGTCAGCTTCAGCACCAGCTAATTATTCCCCTGGGGGCATGATGGCCCAAGGTTGCCAAACATTCTCATATTTTTCAGAGAAACTAGAAATCTAGATTCTTAGGTGAAATTGATTGTGACTAATTCAAACTTGTGAAAACCTCAAGGCAGGCCAGTATCTAATGAACCACTTTTCGCTGGCAGTTTGAGATCTGTGATCAAACACATATAAGGTAGTTAATTAAAGTGGCTCCTTATTGCTTTCACTTTTATTTGATTATGAGTTACATACTTATATTATTTAAGATGCCCCATAAGAGATCAAAGAAACACAGAAGTTAGGTGTCATTTGTTTGTTTTGGAAATACAGCAAGACAGTGTTGATGTATTTGTGGTCTGGCCAAGCCAGAGGGAGAACATAACTTTGCAATATTGGGGGATCCCCTGGACTCTGGTGGCAGCATGACGGGTCAGTGACAGCTGAAAATGTGCATTCAAGTAAAGAGCGAGACTGTTATGGATGCTGATCTAGACTCTAGTGGAAAATAGTCATTCCCAGAATCTGACAGCATGGAACCCCAAACTGTGAGTTAATGGGCACTTCGATGAAGGGGGCCAGGTGGGTTTGGAGATGGACTACCGATCTCTGGTGCTCCTTTGGGCATGTGCTCAAAATGCCATTTTTACTAATTGCTAATCACATGACAAATAGCCTAATGTCGAGCCAGCAGGTGATGTGAAATTGCAGGGCAAAGGAATTTGAGGGCATAATACAACACAGCCTTGTCAGAGAGAAGCAAATGAAAACTGAACTAGAAAAACACAATTTGGGGAATAAACTGCAAAGACCTGCATACAACAAAGGTTGAATTTAAAAAATGAAATAGCACAGCCAATCAGATGGGGAAAAAAATAAACCCAGCACTGAAGAAATCAGTGATTAGAAAAAAGAAGTGAAAGACACAAAGGAATAGCCTCAATGAGGAGCTGAACCCAGGAATCTGTTGGAACATACAAAACTTATTTGAAAAACTGTCAAGGTTTATAAAGGAAGCAAATGTACAAGACCCCCAGCAGACAAATTTCCCACTGGAGATGGAAATGGATTTGTTTGTCTTCAATCTCAGTGGGGAGAAATTTGTCCCTCAGTATGTAAAGTTCACAGTTAATATATCTTTCCTGCTTTAAATTGCAAGTTTCCACTACCATTTATTGAGTACCAGGGTACTGCCTCCAAAGAAGATACAGATCATTGCCTTGTAACTGTGGCCAAGAGTAAATTGTCCAAATAATTAAACTCTCATACAGGTGGTTGAAAAATGAGCATGAGGAAAAAATATGTATGTTTATGCACATTGCATTCAAAATGATAGCAAAAAAGGAGGCCACTGCCTGCTCAGACAGAACCTTGTAGAGGTCTCCAAAGACCAAGAAGTTTGATCCAACAAACAAAATGTGTACTCCTTTCTTTATACCATTCTATGTTCATTCAGCTTAGGGGGAGTGGCTTAAGCTAGTCAAAGTAACAGAAGACTTAAATGCAGGTAACCTACTCTAACCCATCTGCCCTCATGCCACAGTCGCCATAGCTGCTTTGTTTTCCTAACTGCAGCCTCCGCAAACAGTGCCTTTTTTAGCATGTTTTACACAACAGCCCCCAGCACACTCTGGCTATGTAATAAATGTTGATGTCAGAGCTACCATAAGATACAGAATTCATTTCATTTTACATCAAGACGTGAGCCACCAACTGGAAGACCAGATATGCCAGTCTTCATTTGAAACCAGATTTTCAAATCTGACTCCAGTGTGAGGGAAATGTTTATCAGCATTCAAACTGAAAACTTGGGTCACTCTGCCCAGCAAACATTCATTTTGTCAGGACCCTCTTTCATGAGTAAAAGTGAATGGATTCTGCAAACAGCTAGAGCCCATTTCTGTATTAATTCAGACTCTTGTTTGACAGGAACAGAAACCCACTTGAGCAAGAATAAAACACAAGAAGGAAATTTATCATAAGGATATAGAGTGTCTCCTTGAACCTAAGGGCAGGAATGTATCTAAGACTCAGAAATAGACCAAAGATGGGGGTCACCTCCTCTCTGTTTTTCTCTACTCTGTAAACTAGCTTTCTCTGCTTCTCAACCCACTTGGTAAAAGACAGTAAAACCCCCAACTTCTGTGATTAAATCCAGTTTTTCAAGAAACCAACCAGATGGATATAGAAATTCCATCTCCCCTTCGGTCTGTTTCAGACAATTACCCATTCCTGGCCAATCAGCTGGGGAGGCAGGGGTCATGTTTTATGAATAGGGTTGCTTGCACTGAAGCCATATGGATAAAGCAGAGTAGTAAGAAGGAGGGGAGTGAGGGAGAGTGGGTTCTGAGCAGATTAATCACTCTCTGTTCCCCTCTGTACTCTAATCTATATGCACTGATAAAAAGAAAAATAGCCCTATGGAGTACAATTAAATACAGAGTGCAATTTGGAGGGAGAGTTTACTGATTGTAAAGGTTTGCACAGATTAATATTTTTTGGCTCTTTGAACACTGTAGCATTCAGTGTGCCTTGATGCATAAAATGGCTATTAAAAATTCCCGCAACTATTCTGTATTATATACTCACCCCCATCTATTTCTCAAAATCACCACAATGTGTCAGCATCAAGGTAAACATGAATCTTATGATCTTGTATTGATGAGAGTCACCTACTTGCAGCTCTCCTAGTTGTTACGTTAGTTACTATGCTTCCATGGTAGATAAATGTCTCCATCCCTGCTAGAAACTCCAGCTCAGCCTTTTCATATTTTCTCCATGATCCCAGGAGCTCTGTCTTTATATGTTCAGTATGGATCTTCTTGCTTTCAACACCTCTTACCTCCCTGCCTGCAAAATCATCCTCCAGTGGAAAAGTTTAAAAAAGAAAATCCTTATCTACAACCACCCTTTTCTCCTGATGATACAGTTGACCCTCCCTAGGCTAATCGCATTTCAGAATCATTGTATTTGGGGATAAATTTATGTGGTGTTGATCTTATCAAAACTGAATCTTTGTGGAAGAAAATGCTCTTTTGACATGACTCTA
Organism: Lipotes vexillifer; assembly: GCF_000442215.2. Classification (NCBI taxonomy): domain Eukaryota; kingdom Metazoa; phylum Chordata; class Mammalia; order Artiodactyla; family Lipotidae; genus Lipotes; species Lipotes vexillifer. The sequence continues at coordinate 832,921 of NW_006772104.1, forward strand.
CCAGACTTTTTTCGGAGCTACCACCAGGATCTCTAATCCTCCCAGACATAAATAGACTTCTTGTTTCCTGTTTTTCACTCTGCTTTCTGATCAGCTGATGTCATCTAAGGCAAGAGCTTCTTTTTGTTCCAGAGAGGACTGCTTTCCATTGTGTATCCTACTCCAGACATGGTGTTCTCGTATGGTAATGTCTAACAGGACTTTCTAGTACTTTGTAAATCATTTCTAAACCTTTTTTGATGGGTATAGTTAATTAAAATCATGGGTTCTGGCTTACCTACATAAGGCATGTTTGGAATGAGCTCAATGAGTATATACTGTGTACTTACGCCATACAAATCACTAAGCAAAAAGAATGGAGATGATGTTGTCTCTGACCTTAGGGCAGTCACGGGCTGTACATTCTGTCTATAAATAAGTCCAATCAACTCTCATGTCCAGAAAAAGTCAATATCAGATTAACTTATAGATGATTTCCAAGGACTGATGATTTCCAATCGTGTTTCCTAGTTTAACTCAATTCATTAAAACAGGTATGAAGTCTGCTTTTTCATTTTTAACATTCTTAACTAACAGTAATAGCTAATATTTTTTGAGTGCTTTATATATATGTATCAGGTTCTGTGCTGAGTACTTTACATACACAAGTAATACAAATGTGTGGCCAAGTTTGAGACCCTTGCTGTAGCCGATTTTTATACATATATACATAAATCCTCCAGATAATTCCAGTATACAGTCAACGGTGTAACCTTTGCTTTGACCTCCACTCCAGTCCAAAATGAATGAGAATCTCCGAACAAGCAGCCCAGGCATCTATATATTTTAAAGCTTCCCAGAGACATTGCCCAGTGAGTATGGGGAACAGATGTCTTAATGAGATAGTGGACTTTCCATTAACTTTTCACTCCGTTTCAAACTGTCTTTGGTTTGTCTTCTGGTCTTCAGTGGAATGTGGGCCTTTGAGCTCCAAATTCTCAGTCTCTATCAATTATATGACATTCTTAAGTGGAAAAGAGGCACTTCAGTGCAGACTTTAAGTGCTTCGACATTTAACCTTGGAACCCAATACCTTGGGGCTATATCCTAGCGCTGTAATTTACCAAGTGTGTGAGCTTGGGCAAGTTAACCTCTCTGAACCTCATGTTCTTTATTTGTGAAATGGAGGTAATAATAGTGCCTGAGAATTAAATGAGATAATGCATGCATCTAGGCTGTTATGAAAAACAGGGAAAGAACTGCCCTTCACATTGTTTTCCACAGAAGGGAAAATCTTTTGCTTATTATTTTGAAAATGTTTCCAATGACTGTAAAAACTGTGGTGTTTCCCTAGGATAAATCCTTGTCAAAGAATAAAGTCCTTGGTTAGTTATTCTGTGTTTTGAAATGAATTCGAAACTATCATGCGATGTTTTCTCAAGTGAAAATATTCCACAGTAAATCATTCTTAAAGTTCTCTTTGGTCCAAATAATTTAGATCAGCCCTCTCCATCTTTATCAATACACTATGAGTTCATTTTCATTCAGATAATCTCACAGCATTGAGAGAACATACAGTGACTTACAGGTAGAGCGTCTTCCAAGAAAAACTGTGTAATGATAGTAGAAATCAAAGATAAAGCTAACTGAAATCGAAGTTTACCACCTGCCTGATCATCATAAATATGGGTGGTGTGTTTTCTCAAAATGGAGTTACATTAGTGTTTTGTTTGAACTTCAGTTACAGACTGGCTTTTTCCCTGGCATTTAATTGCGTTCTAATGGAAGAGTTAGTAGGTAATAGCCAATGCCATAATGAGTGGCTAAGAAGACAAACTCCCAAGCCTGAAGACCTGGGTTCATATCCTGACTTTTCAGTTTAGTAGCTGTGTAGCTTTAAGTGGGTCACCTGATGTCTCCAGGCCTGTTCAATCTTGTCAAATTGGAGATATTAATCGTTTCTACCTTATGACAACTGAATGAATTAATCCAGGTGAAGCACTTAGCATAGTATGTGGCATATTGTAAATAATTTCAAATATTGCATATCGTCAGGTTTATTCGTAATAGTATTAAGCATATCTCTAAACCATTAGAAATTACGTCTGAGCCAAATTCATCTCACCTCCTGTTTGTGTAAATAAAGTTCTATTGGAACATAGTCACACCATTTATATGTTGTCTCTGGCTGCTTTTGTGCTACCAGGGCAGGTTGAGTAGTTGAGACAGAGACCACATGGCACCTGAAGCCTAAAATTTTTATTATCTGGCTTCTGGCTGTTTACAGAAAGAGTTTGCTGACCTCTGCTATAAGGAAGGCAGCATGCTAAATTTAATCCCCACGACATGAAAAATAATCTCAGTACATAACACTAGGTGGTTACTATTGTTATCCCTGTTTTGCATAAGAAGAAGCAGAGACTCGGAGTTATTATGTAAAATAATACATTTACCCATCATCCAACTAGTAAATAACAAAGTTGGAACTTGAACCACTTCTTTTATGACTCCAAATACACATGTCTCAGATTAGGTTATGTAGTTCTTTGATGATATATAGTGACTGTGATGGTTACTAGTTACTGTTTTACTTTGTCTCTAATTTCATATGTAGATGGCACAGGGTACATATTTGAAAACTCCACGTTCAGGCCAATCAGTTCCATTTCACCTGTGTTGAGAACTCATGCAGGATGCCATGCACTTGATCTAGCCTGTTTTCCTGTCTCCTCCGTCTTTGTTGACATCCAGCCTCCCCTTCCCGGGAGGGAAATATTTGCCTTCACCAACAGCATTGCCTCCAGAAAGCCAGCTGTGCCACCAATAAATTAGGGTTGTAGACTGTGGCTTTCTTTCCTCTTGGCTTCTTGGACGTCTGCTCCGTAGGTGGTAGGTGTGAGCCACTTGAAATGCCGAGTGTCTGAAACTTTGCCTGCCAGAAGCTCATTTTGTTTAAGAAGACAAATTTCCCTTTGATTCTCTTTTGAAATATATGCATAAGAATTAGGTCCTAGGGACAGTTTCCCAAGAGATCAATTTGCAAGACCCTTTAGTTTAGAAAGATCATTCTCTAGTGTCTATGTTGGTTTGACATGGAAATACATACATTTGCCCTACATCTAGATTGCCAGTGTGCTCAGAATTTTCTTTGTAAAGTCAGAAATTAAATCCATACTCTCAGTGCCTTTATGCTCCTTTTGTTTGGCATCTGCACATAGACACTTTCTTAAGGATGAAGCCCTTAAGCGCAAGAGCGTGATGGAATGAATCTCAAATCTACACCTTCAGAAAGCCGTCTTTCTTGTTGACTGAAAGCAGGACTAAAAATTCTGGTGACTGTAAATCCAGACACTGTACTTCCAGTGATAATGAGGTTTCTTACAGGTCTGAGATCCTCTGAGCAGACTCAAAATGGCAGTCATTAGCTCAGTTTGCGAAAAGAACCTATTTCAAAACACTAAGAAAGACATTGTTAGTTTGTCAAGTGATTTTTGGAGTTTTCCAGTTACGTAAAAGCATCTCCTTAGGATCATTTATTCAATAAAATCTTTATAAAGCCTACTTAGCATTTATTTATGTTTTTTAATATTAAATAGTACCATCCAGGCAACTTTTGTGTGTAGTAATTTGTGACAGTGCACCATGGAAATTTTGTGTCTCGGTGAAGAGCCTTGGTATGATTTTACTTTGCATTCAGTCTTCAAGAGACCTTTACTTAGGAATAGCTGTGCCTGGCATGATGATGGGTGCTGGGGAAACAAAAACATGGAGATATATTAGGTTGATCTGTTTTCCCAGATTTTCTATTCATTTCAAAGAGGCTTCTTTCTTCTCTCACTTAGAACATCATTTGTGAGTTCTCTGACATAGTTAAGGATTCCCTGACAGGGTCATCAGTAGTACCTACAGCTTCTGACAGTGAAATGGAAAACTTTTTTTTTTTTTAGTGAAGGAACTCAAGGTTGCTTTCTGACACAGCCTTGGCGAGTTATTTATAATGTGCACTTCATTCAGCTCTAGGTTTTCATACGTAACAATGATTGTATTCCTTAAAGTAGCTAAACCCTTTCTGACTATATCATTAAAACTAATACCTGAGATTTAAGGTAACATTTCCTCATTCCACGAAAGAAACTCGTGTTATTTTATGAATGAATATTAATCCTTAGTCACAAATTATATAACTTTAAAAGACATATTCCGTATTTCAATGTAATGTTATTTTTAGAAATCAAGTAAAATTCCTAATGTCTTAACTCACCTTACAAAAAGTTAGGGTGAGAGAAATCTTGGTTGGAAGAGATATGCAAAAAAAATCTTTCTTAGAAGGGATTTGGGGATTTGCCACTGAACGAATGCATTTAGAATCACCAGATATAAACCTTACCTTTATAAAAAGGTAGTATGAATTTAAGGGAAAAAAATGGTTGGAATCATTAAACTAGGTACTTAACTTGCAATAATGAAGCCCAAAGGCACTTTAGCAATTTTAATAGCACATCATAGAAAGAGGCCTCTTTCTGAATTCACCGTCATTTTAAACCTCTCTCTCCCTTTTTTAAGGCATTGCTGCTGCTAAGCCTCTATTCCAGGTACACTTATACCCTTTTTTCTAATATGTTGTACCTAACATTTATCAGTATTACTTCTTCATGCTGAATTCAGTTCATTATCCTGCCTATGATTTTTTTTTTATCATAAATCTTACCACTGGCATCCTATTTATTTGCTCTCCCTAAGAGATCCCCATCATTTCAGGTTTAGATAGCATGCCAACTGTATCTTCATCATGCCAAGTTCTTTGGGCCTATATTCCAAAAGTGTGAAACTGACAAACAATTCTACTAGACAGAACCATTCTTAATAAAGACATGCTCCTTTTTAAAGAGTTTATGGCCATGTGATGTTTTTTGAATATAAACTTAAGTGACCTAAGGGGACTTCTGAATGGTCTTTCTAAAGCTTAATAATTAGCCAACAATTTTATCATAATGGAATATAGGTCTTCATGTGATTAGCCATCAGTACTTTCACTTTACTTGAAAAATCTGTTTTGTAGAAAATTAGGTTGTAATTTTTTGCATTTAACAATGCACAGTGATATTTATCTGAGAAACTGGCCCAAGAGAGTCATTGCACATTGGTGGTTTAGAAAAGGGATTTTTATTGTGAAAGTTAATGGACCACGACAGAGGTCACTTTAATTGTACCCTATATGTGAACCTTTTCTACAATGAAAATAAGAAAACTGTTTCTGACCATGAGTCAAAGGGTACAAGTAACTTTTTAATTAAAATAAAATTGTGGATTCTGCCAACTAGTGTGTTGTCCATGTTGATAAGGATAGTTTTATATCTTTAAAGTTTATACTCGTAGGTATCTATGCTGGAAAACATGCCTGGACATTCTCTACCTTGAATCAAGGAGACCTTGTGTATAGTTCTAAGTGCTGTATTAGAAGCGGTGTGCTTTGCCTTGATTTTTCAATTATTCCATCTGTGGCTAAACATAGTAGGCACTTGACAGGGCTTCTTAAGCTCATATTTTTTACCAGAGGAAAAATACATAAAAAGCTTTCATCAGGCTGGCCTCTTTGTAATTAAATTTCTTTTTTGTTTTTATAGCATCTTTAATAACTACCTCATTATTCTCTTATGAGTAAGGCTACATTGAATAACTTTCTACATACATCTTTGCAAACTTTTGTAAGGGTATCAGTAGAAGAGACTTTTAAAATTGATATAACTGAGTCAAAGAGTATGTCCATTTAAATATTGGTAGTTACTGACCCCAAAATGTCTGTTAATAGTTCCCCAGTTGTGTTTGAGAGTATGTTTTTATGTAAGGTCATAAACACTGGACATTAGCCTTCTTTATCCTTTTTACCAAACCTATTAGGAAAAATTATTTCTAGCTTTACTTTATGGTTCCTTGTCATAAGTGAGGGTGTGTTTTTCTTCACTTATTTCTTTATTTCAGAATAAAAACTCTGTTGAGATGGAGGGTCTTTTAAGTAGGGAGTCTAAAAGTCTCCAGTGTTTACTTTTTAAAATAATTTTTTAATTGATACATACTATACATTGAGAAAAGCATACAAGTCACGAGTGAACAGCTCAGTGAATGTTCATGAGCAGAATTCATCCATGATGCCACAATTCACATAAAGAAATAGAACATTACCAGCAATCCAGAAGCATCCCTAGTGACCTCTTCCAGTTATTGTTTTCTCTTTCAAGGTAACTGCTTTCCTAACTTTTAATACCGTATAGTCTTGCCTTTTAAAAAAAGCTTTTATTTAAATTCATTGATATCCTATATCCTCTTTGGTGTCTGGCTGCTTTACGGACTTTGTGGCATACAGGAGTAGATGGCTTATTCTCATTTCTGTATACCATTCTACTCTATAAACATACCACAACTTAGTTCTTCCATTGATGAACATTTAAGTTACTTCCAGTTTGGAGCAATAATGAATAAAGCTGCTATGAACATTCTTGAACAGTTCTTGGATGGATGCATTCATAATTCTTGGGTATACACTGTTGGGGAGGAGATATTTTTAGGTTCCTTGGCTGGTCTAATAACCAAATTGACATAAAACAGATTAACAGGAGAAAAAAAAAAGTTTAATTACACGTGTGCCTCCTGTATACCTGACAGAGACCCAGGAAAACTGAATAACTTGCCAAAATGGCCAAAGCTACTACCTTCATACCATCTTCAGCTAAAGACAAAAGATACTGGGGTTGGGGGCAATTAGCTATGGGAGATTACCAGGAAAAGCACAGTAAACAAGGGTGAGGTTGGTATGCAGGTTGAAGTTCTTGCCTTCTCCATTGTTAGGCGTTTGTAGAGATTGAGTCAACCTCTTCTTCCTGGTAGAGCAAGGGAGACCCCCCTACAAATGGAGATTTCCCTTATAAATGTGAATGTGTTTTACAAAGAGTAACTTCTAGTGGGTTTTGCGAGTTTTTTTGTGTGTGTGTCTCCATTTTTTAAAAATGCCAACTTAAAATAATTCACATGCCAAAGAGGCATATTTAGGGGTGACCACTTCTGCTCCCCTGTAATACCTAGAAGAGGGGTAACAATTTCCCCTAGGAGTCTAATCAGTTCTATTAAAACGCCACTTCGATCATGTCATTTTACTTAATGTCCTTAGAATAAACTAAGAACATTTTAACATGGATTTTAAGCATGTTACGCCAAGTCATTTTCTATCCTTTCCCTTATTCTCATGTCTAACAGCACCCTCCCCTGTACTGACCTCAGCACTCTAATCTCCAGCCGTACCAGTTCGTTGAGGGCAAAAAACTCTAATACTATGCCTGGAAATTCTCATTTCTCTTTTGCCCTGTTGCCTGAAAAGACCTTGCTCATCTTTCAGCTTCTTAAGACATGTAGATGCCTTCCCCCCTGACCCCACCAAATTGTACTTAGGTTCCCTTTGGGAGCTAACCACATTCTTAGCATTTACATTACTGTATTGGATTTCTTTGTCTGTCTTTCCCACTAAACTACAAATACGTTGGACGTATTTACATTGTATCCTCCTGCCTTGCAGTGAAGGCCAGCAGTAGCTGATCCTCAGAATCTTTGTTGAATGAGTGAATGATCATGTAAAGGAACAGATGAAAGTTCCACACATGCCCCACTGCCTAGAACTGCTGGCTAAAATAAGGACATAAAACATCTGAATTCTTCTGCTTGAATTTCTGGAAACGTTTACAGACAGCATGCCTCTTTCTGTACATTCACTTCTATCTTCCTTTCCACTCCAGCATGGACTTCCACACTGTGCTCTGTAGCTCCCAACCCTCTCCCCACTACAACCAGACATAACACACCCTACACAATATAAGTGTAAAAATATTTTAGACCAAAGTGGACAGATAACTTTGCACCACTTCACTACTGTGAATGGCTGTACATGGAAGACCTGGGTTGGAGTTGCAGTTCCAGTCTTTCCTAACTGTGCCCTTGAGTAAGTCTTGCTGAGTCTCAGTTTTCCCATTTACAAAGTAGGTAATAACAGTAACTAAGTCTGAGAGTTCTTGTAGGATTAAAAGAACTGAAGTCTGAAAAGTTAAACCACTATGATCTACCAGTGTTAATGGTCACTAGTGCTGCCACAGCTTCAGGCACACTCGGAGATAGTGGAAGAGTGAGGCAGATCAGGCTTTATGCAGCTAGAGGTAAAAATGCTAATTTCCCTCTGTCCGTGATCCGCTTACCCAATGCCTAAGGAAAGGCTGGAGTATGAATTCACCTAGAATAGGAGTCAGCAAACTTTTCCTGTAAAGGGTGAAGGGGAGCAGATTTTGCTACCCCAAAATATGTCTTTTTGGTCTAAGGATTATTTTGAGCTAAGGCAATCAAAACTCAGCCGATTCAGGAAAAGTTCTTTACGTCCCCATTAACTGCCTAAATGTACATTGGAAAGGGGGCCTGTATCAAAAAGAGAGCTATTACCAGATATACCTTTTTACCTAAATAACTTACCTGCCAAGCAGGGCAACTTTTGTTTTCCAAACATCTCCTCTCATTTTCCTTTGAATAGCCTTCCTTCCCTTTGTACCTCCAGACCGTTAGCCCTTTCCTTAGCTCAGGATGTTTTGAAGCCTCAATTACCTGGCTGCCCTTTGCGTCTCACATTTCTATGCGCTCCCGTCCATATGAAATTAAATTTGCTTTTCTCCTCTTAATGTGCCTTATGTCAATTTAACTATTAAGACTCGCCAGGGAACCTACAAGGAAAGAAGGGAAAACTTTCCATCTCCTTCAGAGGCGAGATGGGAATAGGTCAGGCCTTGTGAACCAAAAGGCAAAACTGAGAATATTAGGTAGGTACTTAAATAACATGGTAAAGAGAAAAGAATTTCCACAAAACGTTTATTGCTGAAATTTAAAATGTAATAATAATAGAGTCAAAGTGATTCTGTCTGTAATCTGCCAACACAAAGGGCAGCCGTGCCCCTCTGCATGCACTGAACTCATTCAGTTCAACCACACATGGTTAAGTAGAAGAGAGCTAGAGCCAATACAAATTGATAGCAATTTACATAATGCTAACTCCTGTGATTTTTCTCGGGATGCCCCGGCGTGGGCCCGGGCTGGCAGTCTGGAGTCAGCTGTCCTCCACTTCTTCGTAACCCTTATTGCCTCCTCTTCTGTTAGTATCTCTCCAGTCTGTAGAAGGATTTCATGATTTCCTAAAGGTAATTTTGACCTAGTGTGTTTTCTGGCTATTTCTCTACGTGCTTTTAATTTTTTTTTAACATCTTTATTGGAGTATAATTGCTTTATGCTAATACATATATAAGGAATATTTAAAAAAAAAAAAGGTTCTGAAGAACCTAGGGGCGGGACAGGAATAAAAATGCAGATGTAGAGAATGGACTTGAGGACATGGGGAGGGGGAAGGGGAAGCTGGGATGAAGTGAGAGAGTGCATCTGTTTTACATGACTTACAAGCACTAGAGTTGGGATTGGAACTCATGTTTGGTAGATTACTGAGTCCAGGAGTTTTCACTGTAATATTTTGCCAATCCTTTCATGGCTCTGCTGTTTGGAATTTCTTAACAGCAGAGGCTCAGCAGTCCAGTTGGCCATGAGTCAATTCACATGGTTGTTTAACTATCAATTGCTAGGAATCAATATGGTGAGATATTTGGACTTCTCCTGCAGTAGGAGTCTCAGAAAATCAGTATCTAGTTGATTCTCTCTCCTAATCGCTCTCAGTAAATTTAGAGATAGTGAACAATTCTTGCAGACCCATATGTGTATTAGTGAAATAAAATTCCAGTCACTTCACGGTAAAGAATATGATAATTATTTTTATGGTAAGAGTAATAGTAACAAAAATGACCACACAGTTTGAGTGCTTATTATATTTCAGGTACTGAACCAAATGCATTATATCCATTTTTTTAATTCAGTTCTCACAAAGATTCTCTGAAGTATAATATACAATCATAGAAGGTGTTTTGTCCCTGTACTCAGTTCCTGGCACACAGCTGCTAAAACCATTGGGCACTCTGAAGTTATGAACATCTTTTGTACGACAATGAGATGACCAGGGATCCCTAAGTAGTTTCAGGACCAGAGCTGATGACCAGAAAGACCAAGGCATAGTTAAAGAATTGGAGAGAAGCAGGGCTGGAGGTTGAGTTAATCACCAATGGCTAGTCATTTAAATCAATCATGGCCAGGTAATAAAACCTCCCTAAAATGACAGGGTTTTGAGAGCTTCTGGGTGGTTGAACACACTGAGGCGCTGGGAGGTGGCAGCACGTAGAGCAGGTACATAAGCTCCATTTCCCACCCCTCACCCCACCCCGACCATACCTGTCCTATGCATCTCTTCTCTTTGGCTCTTCCTGAGTTAAATTCTTTATAATAAAAGAGTAAGCATAAGTAAACTGCCTTCCTTAGTTTTGTGAGCCATTCTAGCAAGTTATTGAACCTGAGGGGTCATGAGAACTCCTGAATTTATCACCAAGTTCGGCAGAAGGACAAGAGGTTTGGGCACCCCATTTGCAACTGTTATCTGAAGTGAGGTCAGTGTTGTAGGACTGAGCCCTTCAACCTGTGGGGTCTGTACCAAGTCCAGGTGGTGTCAGAATTGAATTGAATTGAACTGAATTGAATTGAATTGAACCTTTGGATACCAGTTGCTGTCAGAGACCTGGAGATGTGGCATGAAGAAAAAAAGGCACAGAATTCTAAATAGGTAAAGCCACTACAATAAAAGGAAGATAATGTACTGGCACATTGAAAGAAAGAGTTCAGAGGTAGAGCCAGCAGTGCTAGATCTAGCAGCTCAAGTGTATCATGAGGGCCGGGTCCCTCTCTATCACTTGTCTCCACTGTTCTCCATGTCAATTCAGTCTCACGCAGGATCTCTGAAAAGCTCAGCTTGCATCTTCTAGTACAACAGAAAGAAAACTTTTTTTCAGTTTTTCCACTTAGCCTTCAGGTTCAGTCTGATTGAACCAAATTGGATGACAAGCCCATCTGCAGACCAATCTCTGTGGCTGTGGAAAGACTGTGCTGATTGGCCAGGTCTAGGTCACAATCCCACCCCTGGAGCTTTTGTTCACCTGCCCTGCGTGGACTAAAAATAAGTTGGGGGTTGTTACTCCCAAAGAAAGCCTGACATGCTGTTTTCAGAAGAGAGAATGAAACATAGGCAAGCAGAAACAGCAGGTTTTAACTACAGAAAGTGATAGTTACAATTACCTCCATTTTACAGACAAGTTAATTAAGGGTCAGGAAGTTTAAGTGACATGTCGAAATTTTCCAGTTAGTAAGACATAAAGCCAATATTCCAGCCAAGGACTCTCTGGGTAATCACAAAACCAAAGTGCATCTCCAGAAACAAAGTCTATATAAGTGAGATTTTTAAGAGAACTTCATTGCTTCTGCTTTTTATTCCACCTCTAAGGAACCAACAGCACTTGAACCCCTGTAATGTGATATTCCATTATCTTATCCTCACAACAGTAAAGAGAACAAAGAATTATGTCTCAATAAAGTAAAACTGTTACGTTCTTTTCTTCCCTGAACAATCTTATTGTTCAGGGAAGACCAAAATGTGTGTTTTCATACTTGTTTAGATCTTATGAATGATCTTGATTTCTAGATGTCCTTGGAAACTGAGATCTGATATCAAATGCAGTAGAGATTTTTACCTGAAATTACCTAACTAATCCCTAAACATTTGAGGAAAAGTGTACTAGGTGGGTATGAGTTGACCGACACATAGACTCCCCACAGAGGATCCACTGAGGAAATACCCATTTCCACATTCCTTTAGATTGTTGGCAGAGTTCATGTCTTTGCTGTTGTATGACTTCCAACCGGAGGCCACCCCCAGCTCTTAGAGGCCACCTGCAATTTCTTGCCATGTGGACATTTCCATAGACCCTCTCACAGCTCACTTCTCCAAAGCCAGCATAGAAAATAAAGTCCCTCTACTGCATGCTAACAAGACTTGATAGAGATGGAGATACAGATACAGACAGAGATACAGATAGAGATAGAGATAAAAGATAATTATGGGAGTGATAGCACATCATCCTTGCCACATATATAACCTAACCACAGAAGTGACATCCTATCACCTTTGCTCTGCTCTGTTCCATAGTCTATATTCTAAAAGTACCACCCTCACTAAGGGGAGGGGATTAGACAGAGCTTGAAGAGGGGGTGCTCTAGAGTCTGTCACAGGTCCCATCTTTAGCTATTTGCTCACCCTATTCTCTGAACCTAAAGTGTCCATCTCCTATCACCACAAGAACAAATCATCCTTGAAGGACCAAAGTCCTGAATCAAATTCTTTTACTCCAAAAAGTCTTTCTGAATCCATTAGGATAAAGGTAGTATCTTCTAATTCTTCATAAACTCCAATAATGGAGAGAGTCTACACTCGCATGACATTTATTACTTTCTACTTTGAATCATTCATTTTTATTTTCTCTGTCTTAACTTTCTGACTAGATCTTTGAAGCCAAGGATACTTCCTTCCTTTCATTTACTCAAACATTTTAAAAGTATTTATCAAAATCGTAACATGTACCAATATATCAGGACTACATTTGGTTGCAGGTAATAGACATCTCAACTAGGTTAAGCAAATTAGCAGGCATTTATTTTTTTCTCGTGTAATAGAAATTCTGGAGGTTCATTTGGCAGCTTTGACTCAGTTACCCAACACTCTCAAAGTTAAAATCTCTGTGATTTTAACTTTGACCTTCCTTTCTCTCACTGGCACAAAATGGCTGCTGTAGTTCCAGCCTTCAAGCGGACAGGAAGAAGCAAAAAATGGTATAGGAAGGGGCAAGTGTTACATAAGGAAAGCAAAGTCTTTTTAGATAGCCTCAGCAGATTTTCATTTATAGTTATTTTCATTTCATTGACAGGAACTTTACCATGTGTCCATCATAGCTATAAGAGAAATAGAAAAACATTTTTGAATGTGTGGGTGTATAGCCACTCTGATCAAAATTGTTGATCTAGCTCTTTGAAAAAGAAGAGAATAAGTACTGAGTGTGCAACATTGTTTTCCTCAGTTAGTTCTTGTGCGGGGTACTCAGGATAACATGATCATTGACAACAGATATGGTCCCTGCCTCACAGGGCTTTTTACTTATTACAGGAAGTAGGCAATGATAAAAAGTATTTAACAAACACATGTAAACTTTCAGCTGTGGATGTGCTGAAGCGGAAAAGGTCACAGTGCTCTGAGAGTCTGGAATGGGAGGGAGGAGATGTGAATGACCTAATAAGGGAAGTTACAGAAGGTTTCCCTCAGGAGGTGGCATTTGGATAGGGTGATATCTGGTTTAATTTTGGTACCTACCATAGGGTCCTCCATATAATAAAACTTACAGAAAAGAAGAAAAGATAATTGCAGGAAATCTTCTTAATGCCTTTAGTATAACTGTACTTCATGACTCTTTATTGCAAGTCGTAGAAAAAATAATTCAAACTCAATTTTAAAATAAGGTGTTTTTTGGCTAAATTCAGCCACCAGCTTCAGGCACAGCTATATCAAGAAGCACTAACAATCATGGCAGGAAGCACTCTGCTTTTCTACTTGGCTTCCCTCTTTGTTGATTCCATTCATTTGCACACTTTTCTGTCATAGTACTAAGATAGTGGCAAGCTCCAGATTTATATCTTTTCATCAGAAACACTTGTAGGAAAAATAACTATATTTTCCCAAGAATAAATGTTTTACTATTAGATCTCACTGTGTACAGCTTGAGCTAGGTACCAGCCCTTGTAGCACTCGCTTGGTCCCTAGAGAGTGCATAATCCACTAAGCTAGTCTTGAGTCTTGTGCCCTCTTCTGGATCAGGGGTAGAACCAACAACTTCAAAACCCCATGAGCTGAGAATGGGGAACAAGGCCATTGGCTCCATAAGGAAAATAAGGAAGCAGTCACCAGTAGAAGTGGGAGTGTTTGCTGGGCAGGTAAAAAGAATAGAGAACTACTACAAAGTAGAATTGCCTAATGGCATTGATGACTCCCACAGTTAATAATAATGATAACAATACTAAGAACAAACACTTGTTTTGTAAAATGCATACAAACTCATTCTATTCCCAGCATGCTGAGAATTTATCCAGCCTGATTTACCCAAATCAGAAGGCAAAACTGGCTGTATGTTTTGAAATTAGTGAGTATGAGATTCCCAGAGAGCAGGGTTTTAGCCCAACTAATATCCTTCCCTCAGCCCCCAAGTCCACACTGAATGCCCCAGTGCTCAGGTACTCATGCAAACATTCCTTCCTTAGTGCTGACCTGATCCAGCAGGTCCATTAAGTGAAGCTCATTTCAAGTGCAGGTGGTCCCAAGTAGCTTAACGTCTGCCTGGTGGCCAGGCTAAGTGATTTCGGATGGCCTTAGACTTCTGATCACATCCATGCAGCCAGGAAGGAAATGAAACCTTGTTTATCATCTTGATAAACAGTCCTTTTCAATGCCTCCAGACGCTTTATGTAACTTGGTAGAGTCAAATACTATTAAATTGTCATCACTGTCAAAAAGAGAAGTAACAAGTTTTTCTACCTGAGTCATAGTTAATGACTTCTACAATGTGTAACACAAATCACTGTTTCTGTTTGCCTTCTTTCCCCTAAATGTGTGTTTTCTGATCTCTGTGGCTGTGGAGGAGGGGCACTATCTCATGATATAAAGAAATGTATACTTTCATGATTACGTCTCAGCTAAACCAATAAAACACCCAGATGACAAGGGCCAGATACTTGGCTTGGATGACGTATTTGCACGGAGGAGGAAGCTGAGCTGCTGTATCTCATTCCAGTTCTTCATGGAAGGCGTCGATTTGAAAGACTATACTTCCCGGGTAGAAGCCTTGGAATGGTTCCACCCTAGTTATTGTTAAACATATTTACGGAACCTATTTAAGCACTCTTGAGGAGGTAATATACCTCTTTTATTCTCATCATCTTAAAGGGTAATATATTAGTCAGATTAGGCTGTATTAAGCTGCGATAACAAACCAGCCCCAACTCTCATTGGCTTAAAACAATGAAGGTTTATTTCTTGATCAAGCAACATGCCCACTGTGGTTCATCAGAGGGGTTGTGTTTGGAGGAGTTACCCAGGAACTAGAACTGCTGGAGCGGCCAATAACCAAAATAGGGGTGGACACACTATGGTACATAGGCCAAATCTGGCTCGCCACTTGTTTTTTATAGCTCATGAGCTAAGAATGATCTTTACGTTTTCAAAGTCTGGGAAAAAATCAAAAGGAGAATATTTGTGACACCTAAAAATTAACATGAAATTCAAGTTTCAGTTTCCATACATAATATTTTATTGGCACACACTCACACTTTTGTTTATGTATTGTTTGTGGTTGCTTTCATATTCCAACAGCAGAGTTTGGTAGTTGCCACAGAGATCAGATGACCAACAAAACCAAAAATATTTTCTACCTGGACCTTTATAGGAAAAGTTTGCTGATCCCTGATCTAAAATACTTCTGGTTACCACACCAGCAGGAAGAGAGCCCTGGAGAATCTTCCATAAGGAATTAAAAGCTTGATATGTAAGTCACACATCACTTCCTTTAACACAGAAATAGTCATATGGACCCACCTCCCACAGGGGAACTAGGAACTACCATAAGCCCAGAGGAAGAGAGCCAGAGATAGTCATTGAGAAGCCCTCATGGCCGCAACAGTTAAAATTAATAATAGCAAGACTCTTGATAGCCAACGCCTTGTTCTTCAGCCACTGTTCTAAGTGCACTGCAAGTGTTTACTCATTGATCCTCACAGCAACCTAATCATGAAAGTATTATTTTCCCCATTTTACAGATGAGGAAGCTAAGAATAGAAAGCTTAAATGTTTTTTTCTGAGATAATACAGCTCACAAAGGGTGCAGGCAGCATTTAAATCCAGTCAATTAAATATGGCTCCAAAATCCAGTCTCAAATGCTATGCTCTTAACCATCCTACCACACATGGATCCTCTAGGACTTAGAAAAGTCCCGGCCATTGGTATCCTAGAGATCCCTGCCTTACAAAACCATTAATCATGGAATTCAATAGACACAAGCAAAATGCTAATTTTAGTGTTTGTATAACAGATTTCCATAACACTTGATAACTCACTTAGGAGTTTGAGAGTAATTAGACCATAGACGGAAGTAAAAGCTAATATCTATGGATTTTCATGTGGTTCTCCTGTGGGTACCAAAGTAAGGACCTAGAATTTAAGATCAGTTTAAGACTCAGCAAGAGGACCCACCAGGGATCATCAGAACCTAAAGTGAAAATGTTTCTTTCTGGGGATAGTATTTCACAGTCATTTCTCCCTAGATTATCTCAAATTGTATCTTGATCTTCTTGTCTTTGCTTCTAAGCCAGCTCAGGAATGTTGTTCCATAGCATGTATTTTTGTTTAGCTGGAGGAAAAAATGTCATAAAACAGTTACGGTTTAGAGGTGATGGATTTCGAGTCACCACATTGCCTGCTGTCCATTCACGTTTCAATAATGGAAATGGTGTATCATCACCATCCATGTTCCTTTTAACATCCATTACACTTACCCATGCAGGATAATAGAACAATTTCATTTTAAGAGAATTTTTTGAAGTCTATAATTACTATTGGGCTTCCTTTTCAGAGTGTATTACTGCTTGTATGCCATTAAATAAATATCAGGAAGAAAACTGAATAAAGACATAAGAGTAGCTGAGGCAGGGATGCGACCACCCATCACTGCACAGACAGTTCAGACATTTGACGGGGGGTCTTGGAGCTTGAAAAGTAAATGCCTTCATTTTCCAGCCTTTCAGAATTCTGTCGTTCCATCAAAACTCATGTCAGATGTAACTGTCTCCAGTATTGTCTTTGAAACTGGGTTTCATTTTTTAGGTTAACAATAAGAAGAATGTCAGCTCTTATTTATAGCGGACCTACTGTGTGCTGCCCAGTGTATTAATTACTGTTGATACACAGTCTCTAATCCTCACAGCATTCCTTAAGTTTGGCATCTTACTTACAGGGGACCAGGGCTTAGAGGTTACATCTTGCTCCAAGTCACCCAGCTAGTAGCTCAAATGATGTTGATTATTTCAGATAACATTTATATGTTCATATAATCAACCTTTCATGTCAGTATTTCAGGTAATTTTAAAGCAATTGATATACGTAGAGGTGTGGCTTCTGCAAAACAGGGTTGCCTGTTTCTTTTCAAGAAACTGTTTGCATGTTGCTCTCAGCCTTGAAGCCTAGCAATAGAAAAGGAAAATCTGATAAACTCTCACCCAGCTGGATGAGTGATGTCGGTGTAAGGATAGAGTTGGGAGAAATCTTAGCAGGATTTAGATCGAGAATGTTGCACCTCAGAGAAGAGTGGACATCGCTATCTTTCTAAGCCTTATTTCATTCCAACTCTTTC
>NW_006772104.1:850551-877338 GCF_000442215.2 Lipotes vexillifer
TTCAGTGGCTTTCCCTACTGGGCAATAAGCTGTTTCAATGATTGCATTAATTTGCAATGGATTGACAGCAGATCCAGATCAGGCAAACAAATTTGGGGGCAAAAAATACACAGGAGGAGACGTTACATTTTCAGCCTTATTTTAACACAAATTCTCCAGCAGATCTGAGAATAGCACAATGCCAGTCTGATACCCAAACCATTACTTGGGCTCCCCTCCCTAATGCCATCCAAGGCATCCTGCCTGGAAACAAATAAAAGTTCTGTAGTGTATAAAGATCAGTAAAGATTCAAGAATGTTCTTCTTGTAACCTCATTGGTATATCTTTGAGTAAAATATATTTCCATGTTGTTAGAGCAGTTATTTAAAATGATTTCTACAGTAGGAGTTCGAACATATTCAATGTTTGAGCCATTTTCTTCTTTAAAAACTATAAAGAGGAAATCTAGGGGATGCTTGTTGAGTTTACTGTAGTATACAGTACCTTTAGCAATCTTATCTCAAGGGACTGGTGAGGTTTAAATGTTGTTCCCCCACCACTGGCCTGGGGTAAGAGTAAGGAGATGGGTGTGGGGAATGGTCCATGCTCGTCAAAAGAGGGAAAAAATTTCGAAGAGTCCAATATGTTTCCACAAGTAATTCTGATCTAGTCAAAATAATGATCCCAATAGTATTACTAACAGCGGAATATAGTTTAGTGCCTACTTTGAGCCAAGTATTATTATAATCAGTTTGTCTGTACTTATTTATTTCTCATACCCATTTAGTCCTCGAAACAACCCTAATAAGTTAATGCTATTATTATCCACATTTTACAGAGGAGAACCTTGAGACATAGAATGGAGAAAAACGGGAAGCTGATTTAGGACTTGCACTTTGGGGCCCTGATTCTACAATATTTTATTTTATTCATTATGCTATACTGCCTAAAACGTGGTTGTCTGCCCCAGTAGTTGTTTCTTTTTCCTATATTTGTCTATCCTGAATATAACCCAGAATCCTAGGACAGAGGAGATGGTAATTTGTTTAATCGCAAACATAAAAATATCAAGTGGCCATTTTGCCCTCCTCGACCAAGACATGCTTAAATATCCATCAGTGTCTCTCTTGTCAATGATTTACAAAGACACTTGGCGCTTCCTTCCAGCCCAGTGGGTCAATAAAGCATTTTTAACACAGTCCTAAATATGCATTTCTGACATCCGCTGCAGCAGATTCCAAGAGAGCTTATTATAAGGCCTTGATCAAGAAGTCCTACAAAAGTGAATCTCAAAAAAACCTGTGCTTTTTCTTACACTTAACAGCTTTTAAAGAAAGGAGCCATTTGCAATAAGGTGAAAAGGCAATGATCCGTACTATCATGTCAATCTTAACATTCCTTAATCACATTTTATTCATGTCCTCTAAAAGTCGGCTTTGGCAATAAGCAGATATATCCTGCCTTAACTATTAATGAGGACTGAAGTTTCCTTATGGTTACTCTAAGTTGCTCTTTCATTTTCCAGTCATTTCACTCAGAATGAAAAGCTTTTCCTTTGTACAGTTTGGCTCTCCCCACAACCAGAGTTCCAAGTTGATTTTTCTGGAAGGTGTATTAGAAGGTCACTTCTTTGCAAAAGCTACATTCATCATTCAAGTTTATTTTCTGAAAAGACCACATAATGGATACTCAAGATAAGTTCCCCAAAGAGGATTAATTTATAATCAGTCTTTCTTCTCTTCTTTTTCTTCTCTTAGTTTCTCCTTTCTTCCTCTTTCATTCTCCCATCTCACTCCTTCCCTTCTTTCTTCCGTCCTCTGCCTTCTTCCCTTTACTCCTTCTATCCCTCATTGAGTCATTTAATTATTCAGCAATTTAGCGAATGTGTGAATGTCAACTAATACACCAGGCACTAGGGATAAAGAAGTAAACAAGATGTGGTCCCTGCCATCACAAGAGTGTCCAGCCCAGCAAGATGGACAGGTAGTAAACCAATCATTCCAATTAGGAGATGCGCTATAAAAGAAAAGTCTGGCTTACTTAAGTGAGCATACAGTCGGGGACAAAAGCTAGTCTTTGGGGAAGAGGTTCATTCCACAAATATCTATAGGCCAGACATGGGCCCAGTAACAGAGTAATGAAGCAGAAAACTTGCTGTTCTTATACAGATAAGAAAAGGGAAATATTCTTTAAAAATGCCAAAATAATGCATTGTGAATATTATTATGGGATAATTATGTGAAATTGTAGGATCATATAGCAGGGAAATCTAACTTACAATCCGATTCAAGGAGACCACCTAAAGAAGAGTTGAATAGTGAATACAGGGACCCCACCTCCCCCCAAAATACAGAGTTTAGACTTAAGTTTAAAAAAAAAAAAAGATAATTCTCTTCCATTTCAACTTTACAATCTCACCCAGCATCTTCTTTCCCAGAAAACTTGGTGTTGTGATAATTTCCAGTTGCTTGGCTATGCTTGGTCATGGACATGAAAACATCAAAACCAAAACATACTGCTGTACGTCAAATTCCCTGGCAGATGAAAAGGATTAGACCTTAGCAATCTCCCGCAAGTGCCCATTTTTAAATGGTTGACCCAGTTTATAGCTCAGAGCAATCAGGTTGGTTGGTGTAAGCTGTTTCTGTTAGATGTCCATTTTGGGGGGCAAACTGTTTTAGGATGCCAACCTTCAAGTTTTTAGCCATCTGCCTGCCAGTCATTCCTAATCTCATCCTCCCTTTCCATCATGACATGTAATTGTCATCTGTGGGAACTCTCTTTTTTAAAAGAAATATTATCCTTAGCAATTCATCTTCTTGTGTTTCCTCACTTGTACAGGACAAGACAGTGATGCATTGAATTGGGAAGGAGGGGTCATTGCTGGGAGCATATTGGGCTTGGCATTTTTTTTAAATTTCTCCAGCTCAGAGAGTGTTGCTGCTGCCAGAAATAATCTTGAAGTGCTGTCTTTTTTTTTTTTTGGGGGGGGGGAGTAGAAACTTTCTCTTCCTGTTAAAAATCGGTTTTAATAATGTACTCAGAGTGCTGACAAATCCAAAAGAAAGAGCAGACAGGGGAAGTGGAGAGCTGCCCAGAGGAGCTTCCGTGCGGGGGACTCTCCCGTTGCCACCTGGGGAACACGGGCAAGGGGAGCAGGAAGCAATGCCACTGTTTTAAAAATTTGCATGGAGGGAGAACTGGGAAATTGATGTGCATCTAACACATGTAACTTTTTCAGGTTGGCCTGCATTAGTCATATAATTACTGTATTTACCTCCTAATCTGGAAGAACAATGCGACCCCTCACAATGCTAGATTTAGGGTAGAAGGCTCATTTCTTATATTTCATCTTCGATGTGTTTTCTATAGATAAAGTGATGATACAAGCAACAACCTGGAAAGTCTGAATTCCACACTGGCTTATGTTTGTGACACATTCTCTGCCATTAGCTAGTAGGTTACTTCACCTGTCTTCTTTGCTGGATCTACAGATGCTGAGTAAAATCCAGAAAAGAAGCGAGTTTCCAGAAATCCATAAGCAAGAAAGGAAAGCTCAATATTCTGAGCACTTAAATGACTTTCCTTTGAGAGGCCATAGATCATCTTGAAATCATTTTGACCTGGATTGAGATAAAATTTAGAATGGACTGGCATTGGTGCCAAAGACTGAAAGACACTTACATGACAAATATTATCATTATGATTCTGCAATAACCTTGGCAGTTAGTTTTGAAAGGACAGTTCACTAGATAATTCTTAAAATTCAGATAATATCGATTTAAAAGAACAATTTTCTGGTTCCCAGAAAGGGTTATGACAAACCTAACCCTTTCCTTTCATGGGGGCCAAAGCTGGGAAAATTTTGATTTCCAGTCTCCTTTTTGAAGCAACCAGCTGATGAGGCCAATAGTTAAATAAGACTATAGTCAGTTCCAGAGGGTCTTGAAAAGTTTTATCCCTGTGGTTATTATAGTAGTCCAGAATTGTATTTCTTTTCACAGAATTTGATCAGCCTCTCACTATGTCCTGGGTGGACCAAAGTAAATGTGGGCTTCTGATATAGCCAAGAAAAAAAAAAAAAAGACATAGAAACTGGAAAGGGGGAGTATATCTTACCAGCTTGTTATACACTACCATAGCAAAGACATCTAAGCTTCTCGAAAAACTGTAAGTTCCATGTTAAATGATTGTGCAATAATCCATGACAGATTTGTAATTCATTTTTCATCTGGTTCAATCATCCATCTATCCAATATATACGTGTCATTTGATATTAGCTTTAGAGCTGATCAGCAGCAAAGTACAGCTGTTTTCACTTTTTCCTTAGCAGAGGAACGCCTTTGAAGGATTATACTGAACATTAAAATAAACATTTAAATAAAATATTGAAGAACTATAGTGAATATTAAAAATAAAGTATCTAGAGTTGCTTTCTCCTTTCCTCCAGTGATATAACTGAGCCCCCTCAGATAATCTATGAAGCCCCACTAGGAATAACTTGAAGACTTCTGATCAAAGGACTGCAGATGTGAGCCTTTTCCTATCAAAGATCTAATTTTCTTTTTGTCATTACAAGTCAGTGGGCTAGGCTTTTGTAGTTAGAATAGATTGAGAGGTTAAATTTCTCTGATTGACTAGGGGTAGGTCAGTCACAAGTGTAAACCTTGGGAATCAGGAGATTTGAGTATGACAGGGCCATTCAGACTTTCTAAATGGCAAGGTCCTGTGGTCCTCTGAGACCTGGTTCTGGGCTCCTCATTGGTGTATCTGAGCAGCAGGTGTAATCGGAGCCATAGTTCAACTTGTCAACACCAGATGAGCTTGTTATTTAGAGCAACACCTCTGGCTTCCAGTGTGCAAATCCATCATCCGTGAGCCTGAGGAGGATGTGGTCTGGGGTCATTGACTTTATTTACAAGGTTTTAATGAAAATGGAGCACTTGTCAATTCCTAGTCCCTTTGCAGAGGAATGGCAGTATGGGTGCCAGGGTGGGACTGGGGAAAGAACATATATGTGGGGTCAGAGGATCTGAATTCTGGTCCAGATGCTGCCAGGTACTTGCTAAGTAAAATGTGAGCAAATGTTTAAGCTGCTGTCTATCTCAGTTGCCTCCTCTGTAAAAGGTAATCATAAGCTCATTGGGCTTTTGAGAGCATATAGTAAATTGAAAGTTTATACAGTATCTACCATGATGTCAGTTACATAGGAAAGAGTCAATAAATAGTTAACTCCTATAATACTATTATTATCACCATTCGTTTTATGGCTAGGTCATTTGGCTGCTTTAAGTCTGCATCCTCACTAAAAAGTACAGGTAACAATCGTCCTATTTCTATCTTTGAACAATTTTGCAATTTAAATGAAATATGTACTAAAAAGCACTTTTGAAATTCTCATAATGATACGATGTTTAATGGAAGACAATACAAATACTTGTCCTTGAGGAAATTACATTCCAGTGGGGAACACACAATAAGTACAATAAATAAATAAATTATATGCTGTATTTGAAAGTTACAGGTACCCTGGTGGTGCGGTGTGGGACGGGGGATGGTGCAGAGCAAAGTGAGATCATGCGTGCTGGCTAAGGGAATTATGACTTCAATAAGGTGGTCAAATGTGCCTCCGATCAAATAACATTTGGGAAAAATATGGAAGAGGTGAGAATGACCCAGAGATCCACTAGAAGACTGTCCTAGGTGGTACCTAGTTCAGCTTGTTGAGACTGTTCTTCAGAGCAACCCTCAAAAGGGATCACGCCTTCCATGTTCAGCCAATAGCCTGCAAGGAGACCAGTGCCCCAGGATAGGATGGTGTTGTGTTTAAATTCTTCCCTCCCTCCTGTCTTCCCTCCCTCTGCTCCAGTGTTTCCTAAGTGCTCACCATGTACAGGCTGGATACACAACTCTTATAGTAATTTGTAGACAGTGGTTGCTTCATAAATGCTTGAGGAATTACTGCCAGCTGAAGCCTAAATGCCAAGGATCCTAAATGTTATGGGTCCATTCTTGTCAAATGAAAAACATCCTTCCTGAATGCAAAACTTGATGTTAGGAAAGTTGATTCCTGGTTTCTGATAACTTGGAGTATCTTTTGTGTCCCTGGAGAACTGGCTTAGCTGGTGTCCTGCGGGCTGGAACGATCCAACTGAATCTCAGTGACATTTGACACACCCAGGAGAGCACCTGTTAAGAGCCTAGCAGACAGTGGCATACCCTAAGTTGCCACCAAATTCTGACGAATGCATGGCTGACCTGTAACGATTAAGGGAAGCCATATGCCTTGGTCCATAATTTGAGATTCCATCTAAAGCACATGATGATGTTCTCCAGTGACTCTTTCTATCACTTTTGGGTGAGATCTGGACTGGGGAAGTGACTGTACAACTAGATTTTCTATTCATCCCGCTTGAGAGGAGCAGGTGCTGGGAAGGAGAGCTCATTTCTGGGCAGTTTTCTTGCCACTGCAGGTTCTGTGTCACTGGAGTGTCTGTTGCTTATCACTAGTAGGAGTACTGAGAATTCTAAATGCAAAGATAACACAGGGATGAGCTCCCCAAATATAATGCATTTAAATGTGGTAGCATCTTTATTTTGTGTTAGCTCTAGGCATTCACTACTCCGCTGTCTCTCCGTACATACAGCCAGGAAGTGTTGCCTCTTGAGGGCTCTTCATTGGTGCTCTTTGTTGCATTTAAAGAGTACTGCTGTGATGCCTGTCTTCTCCAAGATGAGACATCCCTTGTACATAATCTTGTATGCATGTATATATACATGTTATGGGAGAGAATCCCACAGTAACTGTACCTCATAGAAACTCTTCCTTTTATTTCTCCCACTTTCCTCAACCCCTTCGCACATACTCTCACATGCCTGAATGCCCACTGAATTATTTCTAATCAGTGTCCTGATTCTTTCTCTCTTGCCAGAAGGAGGGACATGTGAAGTGATCGCTGCGCACAGATGTTGTAATAAGAACCGCATTGAGGAGCGATCACAAACGGTCAAGTGTTCCTGTCTACCTGGGAAAGTGGCTGGAACGACAAGAAACCGACCTTCCTGTGTCGATGGTAAGTAGCTGGCTTTACCCCTCTCTCTAGGAGTTCATCTGCGTCGTTACTGTGCATAATATATATGTTTTGTTTCATCTAAATATGGTTCAGGATAATGAAGAAGGTGCATCCAAAGTGCTGCAAAGTTAGGCAAATGCCAGCCCTCTGCATAGGGTTTGAATTCTTGTTTCTCTGGCTTTGGCATTTTCAAATAGCTGTTGGTTGACCATTGTGTAGAGAAGATAAGGTAAAGGAAACTTTTCGAGTCTATAATTTTGAGGGTCCAACTCATCTGGGAATTGATTTTGGATCGAGGTCATGTATGATTATGATGATGATGATAATGGTAGTAAAAACATAATACCTAACATTCATTCAACACATATTTAATGAGCATTTACTATATGCCAGGCACTGCTCTAGGGGTTCACATACATTCAGGACCAGATAGAAGTGCCCTGAGAGTTCAGCATGTACCAAACCCTGTCCTAAACATTTCTCATGCGTTATTTTATTTACTCATCCCAAGACCCCCATCTTTGTTATCTATTGCTATGTAACAATTTATGCCCTCCCTCCAAAAGTTAGCAGCTTTAAATGGCAGACATTGTCTCACAGTTTCCATGGATCAGGAATTTAGCTTAGCTGGATGGTTCTGGCTTAGGGTCCCTTCTGTGGTTGCTGTCAAGATCTGAAGGCTTGACTGATGCTGGAGGGTGGTTTTAAGATGGCCCGTTCACAGAACTGTTGGCAGCTGGCCTCTGTGCCCTGCCACATGGACCTCTCCAAAGGGGCTGGGTGTCCTCACAACATGGCAGCAGCTTCCCCCAGAGTGAGTGACCCAAGAGAACAACGTAGAAGCCACAGTGACCTTTTCTTTTATGATAGAGGCTCAGAAGTTATCCTTCATTGTTTTCACAATATCTTATTAGTTATATAAGTCAACCCTATCTGTTCAGCATGGGAGTGGATGAAAAGGGCTTTAAAACCTGGAGACGGGGACCTCTGGGGCAGATACACTTTCCCTCCCATTTTAAACATGCAGGAAACTGAGGCTTAGAAGGGTTAATCACTATTCCATTGGTCCCGTGATTGATAAGTTGTAGCTGTACTAACTCTTGAGACGAAAGTAACTGACGCTAATACCAAGTCTTGACCACCATCTTTAAACAATTTTATATGCCTGTCAAACAGAGAGTTCAAAGGGATCACAGATATCTTTCCCCATCTTTATCTTTCATAATTTCAGAGCCAGATGTGAGCTGATCTTCAAATTCTTCGTAAGAAAATCAGGACTCAGAGAAGTGACTCACTTGCTCAGGTCACAAAGCAGGAATTAGAACCTAAATCTCTTGACTTAGGGTTCATGATCCTACCTCTAGATATAGAGGGGGAAGGACACCTTCTAGAGTGACTCGTGTATTTTCATTATGAATTATGCGGTGGCTAGAAAGGAAACACACACAAGCTAGACCAAGAAAGGAGAAATTTTTTTTTTTTTTTAAGAAAATAGAGGAATCCTGGGAAACCCAGTTACAGGAAATTCAGCCAAACTTCATAGGATTCATAAACTATTTAGGCAGCTGCCATTCTTGTTTTCTTTGTTTTTGTCCTTTCTTTCCCTCATTCTCCTCTCTATAGACGGGTTCCCTCTTCAAGGCTTTTAACTTTTGCTCTCCCACAACGTAGGGATTTGTGTGAAGCTTTTATTTCTGTGGTACCAACTCTGATCTCACTCAGCATCATGGTATAGCCCAAGTATACTTGACTCACCTCCCGTGTCTTAAATGCCTTCTCCAAAAAGACTGAATGTGATTGACCCAGCTTGGGTCATCTGTCGATCTTTGCCCAATCAGCCACACCCAGAGGAGCAAGCTCATAGGGCACTCTGTACCATGGGAAGGTCAAACTGTTTTTAAAATGATGTGAAAAATCCAGGTTTAAGAATACACTGTGGTTTTTTAAGGAACCTCCATACTGTTCTCCACAGTGGCTGTATCAATTTACATTCCCACCAGCAGTGCAAGAGGGTTCCCTTTTCTCCACACCCTCTCCAGCATTTATGGTTTCTAGATTTTTTGATGATGGCCATTCTGACTGGTGTGAGATGATATCTCATTGTAGTTTTGATTTGCATTTCTCTAATGATTAGTGATGTTGAGCATTCTTTCATGTGTTTGTTGGCAGTCTGTATATCTTCTTTGGAGAAATGTCAATTTAGGTCTTCTGCCCATTTTTGGATTGGGTTGTTTATTTTTTGGTTATTGAGCTGCATGAGCTGCCTGTAAATTTTAGAGATTAATCCTTTGTCAGTTGACTCATTTGCAAATATTTTCTCCCACTCTGAAGGTTGTCTTTTGATCTTGTTTATGGTTTCCTTTGCTGTGCAAAAGCTTTGAAGTTTCATTAGGTCCCATTTGTTTATTTTTGTTTTTATCTCCATTACTCTAGGAGATGGGTCAAGAAGGATCTTGCTGTGATTTATGTCATAGAGTGTTCTGCCTATGTTTTCCTCTAAGAGTTTGATAGTTTCTGGCCTTACATTTAGGTCTTTAATCCATTTTGAGCTTATTTTTGTGTATGGTGTTAGGGAGTGATCTAATCTCATACTTTTACATGTACCTGTCCAGTTTTCCCAGCACCACTTATTGAAGAGGCTGTCCTTTCTCCACTGTATATTCCTGCCACCTTTATCAAAGATAAGGTGACCATATGTGCATGGGTTTATCTCTGGGCTTTCTATCCTATTCCATTGATCTATCTTTCTGTTTTTGTGCCAGTACCATACTGTCTTGATTACTGTAGCTTTGTAGTATAGTCTGAAGTCAGGCAGCCTGATTCCTCCAGCTCCATTTTTTGTTCTCAAGATTGCTTTGGCTATTCGGGGTCTTTTGTGTTTCCATACAAATTGTGAAATTTTTTGTTCTAGTTCTGTGAAAAATGCCAGTGGTAGTTTGATAGGGATTGCATTGAATCTATAGATTGCTTTGGGGAGTAGAGTCATTTTCACAATGTTGATTCTTCCAATCCAAGAACATGGTATATCTCTCCATCTGTTTGTATCATCTTTAATTTCTTTCATCAGTGTCTTATAATTTTCTGCATACAGGTCTTTTGTCTCCTTAGGTAGGTTTATTCCTAGATATTTTATTCTTTTTGTTGCAATGGTAAATGGGAGTGTTTTCTTGATTTCACTTTCAGATTTTTCATCATTAGTATATAGGAATGCCAGAGATTTCTGTGCATTAATTTTGTATCCTGCTACTTTACCAAATTCATTGATTAGCTCTAGTAGTTTTCTGGTAGCATCTTTAGGATTCTCTATGTATAGTATCATGTCATCTGCAAACAGTGACAGCTTTACTTCTTCTTTTCCGATTTGGATTCCTTTTATTTCCTTTTCTTCTCTGATTGCTGTGGCTAAAACTTCCAAAACTATGTTGAATAAGAGTGGTGAGAGTGGGCAACCTTGTCTTGTTCCTGACCTTAGTGGAAATGCTTTCAGTTTTTCGCCATTGAGGATGATGTTGGCTGTGGGCTTGTCATATACGGCCTTTATTATATTGAGGAAAGTTCCCTCTACACCTACTTTCTGCAGGGTTTTTATCATAAATGGGTGTTGAATTTTGTCAAAAGCTTTCTCTGCATCTATTGAGTTCATTGCAGCTCTATTTACAATAGCCCGGAGATGGAAACAACCTAAGTGTCCATCATCGGATGAATGGATAAAGAAGATGTGGCACATATATACAATGGAATATTACTCAGCCATAAAAAGAAACGAAATTGAGCTATTTGTAATGAGGTGGATAGACCTAGAGTCTGTCATACAGAGTGAAGTAAGTCAGAAAGAAAAAGACAAATACCGTATGCTAACACATATATATGGAACTTAAGAAAAAAATATGTCATGAAGAACCTAGGGGTAAGACAGGAATAAAGACACAGACCTACTAGAGAATGGACTTGAGGATATGGGGAGGGGGAAGGATAAGCTGTGACAAAGAGAGAGAGGCATGGACATATATACACTACCCAACGTAAGGTAGATAGCTAGTGGGAAGCAGCCGCATAGCACAGGGAGATCAGCTCGGTGCTTTGTGACCACCTAGAGGGCTGGGATAGGGAGGGTGGGAGGGAGGGAGATGCAAGAGGGAAGAGACATGGGAACATATGTATGTGTATAACTGATTCATTTTGTTGTAAAGCAGAAACTAAGACACCATTGTGAAGCAATTATACTCCAATAAAGATGTGAAAAGAAAATACACTGTGATCAGTCGTTCTCAGTCAGGCCAATTCTCAGGGGCCATTTGGTGTAGACATTAGTGTCTGCGACTAGAGGGGTGCTCCTGGTGTCAGGTGTGTAGAAGCCAGGGAAGCTGCTAACCGTCCTACAATGCACAGGACAGCTCCCACAGCAGAGTATTTATCCCACCCCCAGTGTCAGTGGAGCTGAGGTTGAGAAACTTGCACCATGATAATTTACTTATTCTAGATCACAGTCAGTGCAGTAAGGCACCTCCACTGCAGGGAAGGCAGGCAGCTAGACTAGAAAAGCCATTGCATCCTCTTACAGGAAGCAACTCTTGGCCCTAGAAGCCAATAAACATTATAAAACCATGATGATTTCTCCTAGTCTCTGCCAAAGAAAGCATTGAGCCTGTTAACTCTAAATCTCCATTTTGTTTCCAGTTCATTTCTATCACTAATGATCTAGAAATAGAATTGCCTTCAGGATTTGGGTGGAAGACACAAAGGCAATGCATTGTCTGTGCTGGCAGAGGGGAAAATGGCATTTGGCTGTAAGTTTCTGTGAGAGGTTAAGCCACATAGTGGTAACATTTTGTCTCTCAGAGCATGTTTGTTTGACTTTGGACACTCTGAGCCCTCTGGTGTGGTAGGTTTAGGCTATTAGTGTCTGTCTTCTGAGCAAAAGTCAATGAAGTATAGAGTATTCTATAGTCTTATGCTGATTGTTTATAATTTCCATAGCATTTTACTCCTCCAGAATCTTGGAATCCATTGGCACGTGTGGGAAAAGTCTATGTGTTACTTCGATCAAAACTCTTTTTATGGCCTAGATCTCTACATGCAAATTAAATATGAAATGGGTATATAAATTAACAATTCCAGTGTAGTTATTAAGACCACGAACTGTGAGATTAGGCAGACATGAGTGGAATCCCAGCTGTACCAGTTACTATTGGAATGACCTTGAGCAAGTCACATATGCTTCCTAACCTGTTTCCTCATCTGTAAAATGGGAATGATAATTGCTTCTGCTTCATGGGGTTGTGGTGAGAACTGAGGAAATCATGTGTATAATGTGCTTTGCATAATGTCTGGTTCTCCTCAAGTGCTCACTAAATGATGGTATCAATTCCTATCTTACTAATAATTGTGGGTAATGCTTAGAAACAGACATTATTTTATGAAGTTTTGTTTCATATTAATTCAGTACAGTGGCATTTTAGCCGCTATCTTTTGTGGGAACTGCTTCAAACTATTTACCCTGGATATCATTAATGATGGTAAGTCTTCTTCAGGAATGTATGTTCATTATAGGAATTTTGAAGAATACAGAAGTACATCCATACATTAAAGTCACCCATAATATTACTGCTCAGAGATTATCGTCGCTTTGTAAGAAAATAAGTATATGTTCTTTGAGGTTTAACCCATCATTAAAGAGAAACTCACAAAGTGCGTATTTTATTGAACTAAAATATTATAGTACTATCTGATCAACAGCTTGTTCCCTTTAATATGAACATTTTCCAGCTTAATACATACTCTTAACATTATTGTTAATAACTACACAGGATTTCGGAGGGTGGATACACCACCATTTATCTAACTATTGCCTCCACTTTGGCACATTTATGATGTGTCATGCATTTCCCTTTCTCATTTTAAGAATGGTTAGAAACCAGTTTCTATCTGTGACAGCAGTTGACCATCCATATATCACGTTTGTCCTAAACATATTCTGTTCTACATAGTGCATTTCCCATGGTAAGTGTTCCAGTTGCTGTTATTTGCTTTTCTCTGAAATGGCAGGTCAGTTGCCTTTTTATAGTGTTTCCGAAAACAGAGGCACAGCTTGATTTTTTAAAAAGCTTATATTGGATTGTTTTAAGATTCACAATCTGAGACCAGATTGTTTTAAACGGAACATAAATTTTGCAGTATCATCCTAGCAACTTATTCAAAAGTATAATACATGATATTTGGGGAGGTTTTTAAGGAGTGGACTTTTAGTGTAAAAGTGATCCTCTGTCACCTAATAACTGAAAATACCAAGAAAACATACTCAACAAGTTAAATTTTGGCACAGTCATTTGCAAATATTTTAGAAAGCATTATACTGTTGGATGTGTGCGTAGCACTACTCTGAGGGAATATAGGTTGTTACACTAGAATTCACATGATGTTGTGTTTTATTAATTTCTATAACCCAAAATAGATGGGAGACACCTTACTCAATATGTTTGGTTGAGACCAACTAAAAATATAATGTACAGTCTTTTTGTAATCTCCAGTTACTGTCCAGGGACTAAATTTAAAATAAAATACTCATACACAGGAAGATGATGACTCAAACATAATTATTTATTTACGGGAAGAATTTTTCCAAGCAGATGATGTAAGACAAATGAAAATGAATTTCTAGGGAGCTTGTGAAATTATATTTTATTATTCTAATTGATCTATAGTGGCATAAAAAGAGTATCAATCTCAAAGTTTTAAAAATAATTGAATATAAACAGTAATAATAATGATAACAATAATACAAATAATGGCTAACATTTTCTTGAAGGCTTACCATGTACCACTTTTCCAAGTCCTTCAAGTTTGTATATTCATTTAATTCTAACCCCAACCGCATAAGGTGTAGCCTTCTATCATTTCCATTTTACTCGCCAGGAAACTGAGACACAGAGATTGGCTGTAAGATTGCTCGAAATCTGGTAGCCAGTAGTGGCAGAGCCAAAAGATCCGCCCGGGCTGTCTGACTTCAAGGCGCCCATTTCTCAAACATAGGCAAACAAGGATCTAACATAAACACAAGTTATATTCTAAAGGCTTTCTTGCCAGATGCCAAAATATCTGGGTGAGAAGAGAAAGAAAGTGCGGCCATGTGGATACTTGCAGAAACATTCAGTACTTTGGGCAATACCTGCCCCTTCCCTTTCTGTGTCTTAGAGGTGGTTGCTTGATTTCCCTTCCTAAGGTCATTGTCATTGAGCAATTAGAAACATTTTTGTAAATAATGGTTTCAGTTTTGGAGAAAGATTGAAGTGTCATTGTTTAAGGCATGGGGGGATAAAATGACTGTTTGATTGGGAAATTTTCATGCATTTTTCTCTATTTAGGATTTTATTCTCATGTACTTTATGTATATATCCAACTTAGACAAATACGTGGAAAAAAAAAATCACTACAACTACTGCTTAGTAGAGGAGGTCTTAATTCACTGTGGATTTTTAGCATCAATCTAATTAAGAAAAATCTCCATGATAAGTTGATAGGCCTTCCCTTCTCATTCAGTGTAACTTGTGACTATTTCTATGACTGGTTGCTAGTAAATTTTACCTGGTATTCTTGTCTACTTAGATTGGATTACCAGCCAGAGAGAGCAGCAGGAAGAGACCAGCTCACATCACACAACTTTCTAAGTTTGATAGATATGGAAATCCCAGATTATTTTGTTTTTAACTGTCAGTGTACAGTTAATATAATGAAAAAGGCATCATACTCCTGGCTATTTCCGTGAAGAGCCCCCCCCCCCACAATCTATCAGGATATTTTGTTCCTGACTTATCATGACTCAGTTTCCAAGGCAAGAGCAAAAGAGACAAAAGGAAAGATATGCAAAACTCAGACCCAGGAAAACAAACAGAATAACAGGGAAGGAGACCCACAGTCAGTGAGATAGAGGGATGTAAAAAAGGAGCATGGGAAAGAGAAACCAGAGAGAAAGGGATAAAAGAGAGAGAAGACAATGGACGCTTAGAAGGAATATTAAAACACCTACCCATAAAATGACTTCATTCATTTTTCCAAACAACTTGTTTGTAATCAGCCTCACAGCGTATAACTAATTTTAACAAAATAGAGTGTATTTCATAGATTGAGACTTTTTTCAAGTTGCGTTATTTGAGATTCCAGTACCAGAATCTTTACAAAAATTGTTTCTGAAGATTGCTCCTTTGGAAAATACATAATACAATTTTCTTGACCACATACCATTGTATTCCCTAGAGACAGTCTTAGATAGAGAAAAAGGTCTGAGAATTGAAGGAAATTCAAAATTCAGCAACAGTTTTCTATAAAACAGCATGAAGTATGAGAAATATTGCATGTAATAGCCCCTTCTTAGCCTTCTAAAATAGGATAGCATATTAAAGGCTCTGAGAAGTTCTGCAGACAAGAAACTTATAGGACTTTAGTCCAGTATTTCCCAAACATTTTTGATCACAGAGGCTTCTCCTATGTAACACTTATTCATAGCCTGCAGACCCAGTGTTCCATGAAATGGACCATGCTGGTATTAGACTCTATGGACTGTGTTTTTGTTTTTGTTTCCAGGAAAGCTTTTTAGGTCTTCCAAGACCAACTGATAATTCCTTTGCCCATAGCTCAGTGTTTTTCCTAAGACTGGCTGACCAAACACTGCACAACAGGTCCTGGTAGTTATGAGATTTATAATATTTCAGGGACGTCAGGCTCAACTGCAGTTCGGAAATCATCTAGAGACCTTCCAGAGAAATATAGTATGGAGAAGTTTAAGCCTTTATTTTTATTCACACATATTAACATTTTAGGGGACAGGGAAGATGACCTGTTTTGGTTCTGCCATTTGTTACTTGTCGTCCACACGTAATAAAAGACCAAAATAACGAATTGCTGTAGTAGATTAGGGCCACATGCCACAGTAGCTGTCTATGTATGGTTCCTTCATTACCGTCTCTGTTTAAAACTTGCCTTGTTCTTTCAAGGCAGACTCTGGCTTGTTTAATAGACAGGAGGCTGAGCTCAACTGGCTTCATCATGAGGCATTGCTGAAAGGAGATTTTACTGTTCTTGTTACAGGAAGGTCTTTGATAGCATCATTAGTAAAGTTGTGATATTTTTAGGCACAATTTCTGAATTTTATGTAAATTTTCTTTTGCTCCCCTACTTGGCACCTCTTCCTGCCCAGGTATGTAAGGGATCCAAGTGTACATTAGTAAGTGGAATGAGAGGAAGGGTGTATAAGAACTGACAAAGCTTTTTAGACTGTCTAATAAAAGGGCTGTCTCTCTGTTTGTTCCTTGTCAGGATAAAGAGAGTGGGAATTCAGTCTTCAGATATTCCCATACCTCTAGGAGTGGGTGTCCCTTTTTTTTTTAGTTTAAGGCAGTAAGTTCCAACTGACAGCCCACTGGCAGAAACTACCATCAGACCTATTCCTTAGGTTGGCAGAGTCATGGAAAAATTGACTTTGCTTTCTCTTTGATGGGACCCTCCAGTTTCCCACAGGCCTCACCACTCCCTATGACACACCTGGCTCTGGCACATTGATGTCAGTTACCTGGTCCCTGAAGACAGTGGAATGTATGGTTTCTGGCTCACAGAGTCATTGTCCTACTCTGCTCAAGTTAATAAGCAAATTAATTTGTTGGAAAAAATTTGCTCTTTGATATAAAAGTAATAACCTCATGTAGATGCAAATACATGTATCCAAAAGCAGCAAAGAAAGGATCAAAATAAGAGTAATCCTCCCTCTCCTCCCCTTTCCTACTAATCCTCTCGCATCTTAATCACCAGAGGGAACTGTCATTGCTAGACTTCTGTGCATCCTTACAGATAATGTCTATGCACATGCAGCCCTATGGATACACAACATATAAAACTCAATAAATCAAAATGGTGTCACAGTATAAGAAAAAGGTCTTAACCTATATTTTTTAGCATAAGGAAGTATCCTGAATACTCCACTCTTTCAGTAAAAGAATGGCTGGTAAACATGGAAAAAGTGCTCAATATCACTCAAGTGAAGAAATGTAAATTAAACCCTGAAATGTAATGTTTCATCAGTCAAATACATGCAGAGATGAAAAGGTTAGTAATACCCAGTATTAAGGAGGGGGGAGAGGAAAATTACATATAGATCATACTCAGTGATAAAGGGCGTACAGACTCAATTAGTCAGCCACTTTTCTTTATTTCGCTCAGCAAAAGGGAAGAAGATAAATAGGAGATTTTGTAATGAGACTGGATGTTTGGGGAGCATAATACAAATCGCATGCATTACAACTCCTTACAGTGATTTTATTTAGCTATAGCTCTTAGACATATAATTCACAACAGGATTTCCTCAACAGGACTGGGTCATGAATCTAGACATCATCTAAGAAATCTTCTAAGGATCTTGATGTCCTTTACCAGGGGGAAAACCTAATATGAAAGCATATTTAGTGCAAATACTTGGATCTTAATATTGTAAGTCCTGTTGTAAAGCTCATCTTTGTAGCCACTTGAGAAATACAAAACTCTCTGCGCAAACATTTGTCATGGTGTGTATGTTGTGTGTGTGTGTAATTATCATGTAGCACATCCCAAATCTTTGTCCGTTATCTAGTTGGAATGTACTTGGTTACACAGAATTCCAAATTCATCAACAAGAAAATTTCCCTAACACAGCTCCAAAGTCATTGATTTCCATTTATCTACAGAGAGCTCAGGTGTTTTCAAAGTCCTGTTCTTGTCTGGTATGAGAGCACCTTTGATCAATGCTTGTTTATTTTCAAAAGGGGGAAAAAATGTTCTAAATCTGAGTCAGCTCCTCATCCCTCTAGCTGGGCTGCAGCCTAGATAAGGCAAGATTTCAGGGTCCTGTGTCACTAATGTGCTGTCCATATGAATGACGAGCAAGCCTGGTGAGTTATTTCACACTTCTTGGAAAATCTGTAGCCCTGTCCTTCTGCAATAGCACTGGAAGCTGCTGAGGGTATCGGTCCATTTCTACGTGGAAGATTCTGATAACTTCACCTAAGGAAGTGGTAAAACTTATGTCCCCTTCTGAGGCTTATGTAGAAATGTATGCAGATGAGTACTATTTTGAAAAATTAATAATGTATTCTTCCATCCTCTCAAGCTCCTTGAATTTTTGAGGGCCTACTCCCAGCCCAAGCAGCAAGATATAAATTACCCCACTGACCAGAGAATAGAGGGCCAAATAATATTTAGTGTTTAAGTTCAAAAGTCATTCAGAAACTCAGGTAGAAATTTGAAGGATTCGAATTTTTTTTGCCCCCAAACTAATATGGATGCCCTGAGCCCAGGGAGGGGGAAAAGAAGGACCACATGAGTAGGAAAAATGGGGTCCACTGGAGCAAAGGCTGTCTGTCACTACTGCCAGAGAGATGTGTTACCACCTATGGATCCATCTCTCCAGCTGCCAGCCGAGAAAGCACTTTATACAATAGCTCAACACACTCTTCATATCCTTTTGGTTGCCTTCCAGTGGAGACGACCCACGAATAGCAGCTAGCAAGTTGCACACTGATTGTCCAACAGGAGTCATAACCACCAGGGTCCTAAGGCCTCCTTAGCCTTCCACCCTGCATAGGTGAACCCCAGGAAGTGATAAAAGGAACCTAGGGTCCTAATTGGCAGGGTGGATATAGAAAGGAAATTCCAGACACCAACTACACACGACCAGATGGAGTCAAGATCTCCAGCTGAGCTAGGACGTTGGTAGAAAATTCTCACCTTCCCCAGTGCATCTATTTTATTTATAATCCCTGATACTATTTGGTATTTTCATCATTGCTTCAGTTAAAAAACTTAATGGTAAACTTTAATGGATTCAAATTCAATGTCAGCTAATATTACTTAGGCTGGTATGATTGGGTGGTTAAACAGACACTAATTCAAAGGAAGATCACATTTCTTCATAGTTAGAATGGCATGCTAGTGCCAACTCAGAAATGGTCATTCGTGATCTCCTTTGGTGCCTACACACTAATATTGCTTTATGCTAGGTACCTGTTCTCATTAACCCTCTCAATAGTGGCTCCAGTGAACAGGGAAGTTATCATGATAATATACTGGGGTCACCATATCCAAGAGCAGAGAGTGCACAGTAGGAGTCCTCAAGGCAGCTAAAACTGAGCCAGGCTGTATGTGATCATCATAGCGTTTGTGGATCATTTTCACCTTTCTTCTTGGGCTCTTTCTGGATATAATTTTCATTCTCTTTAATCTGCAAATTAGAGAGGTTAAGTCCATCCATGTCAGCTGGCAATGGTCTTGTCAACTATATGGGACACTAGTTGTAGTACTAGTGTAAAACTGATAATTGTAGTTTATAATTATAATTATTGAGTCCTTACTATGTGCCAGACCCTGTGTATTACATGTATTACTTTATGTAATTCTCACGACAGCAGCCTTATAATACAGGTACTATTATTATCCCCATTTTATAGAGGAAGAACCTAGTACCTTAGAGAAGTTAAAGCGTTTCTTCCAAGGCATGGTAGCGGGAGATCTGAGACCCCCAATGAAGAACTGCTAGAAATGATGGATAGGAAATAGCATCAAAAACACAGGGAGAAAAAGTTCAGAGTACCTCCCATTTCTTGTATTCCCTTCCTTGGAGAATGATACCATCATGCAGGCATGCTAGACTCTTACTTAAGCGTCCTTTCCAACATACACACCATCATCATTCACATCCCATATATTTCAAATCCATCATTTTGTTACCATTTCCTAATTTTAATAATGCCACAGTGTAGACTCTTCTCTTGACCCTAATTAATCCCTCTGATTAAAATGTGCCCTCAGCACTCCTTCCCTACCCCGTCTGACTCCAACTCCATTAACCAAGTTATATCACCAACTCCAGAGGTCCTCCCTTAAACCACTGCACCCAAAACTAATAGATGCCTTCCTCTGCATCCCTGGCATATCCCATATAATATTTATCATAATTTACCATAATGTATTATAATCTTCTGTTGACTTGTGATCTTCTCTACTAGAGAGACTCACATATTCATTCAGCAGTTCTCTGCAGAGCATTGACTGTGTGCCAGGAATTATGCCAAACACTTGGTCACGTAATGATGAACAGTTAATCCCTTGCTCTCACGGAAACTCCAGTCCAGCAGGGGAGACAGACCTTACTCTAATCATACGTCAGATTGTTCAAGTAGAAACTACATGTTCTGAAGCAAAGGAATTCAGTTCTCAGAGACGATGTGATCATAAAGAATCTAAAGCAGTCTGGGAAGCTGAAACTTCTGGGAAGAAGCGACAAGAGGTCTGAGATGCGAGGTGTGACTTAAGCTACTCGGGTGAAGAGCATTCCAGGCAGAGAGCAGCATGGGCAAAAGCCTTGGGTTTTGATCAAGAACTTGAGAAAACCACTGTGGTTTTCTCAAAGAACAATGAGATCATGTGCCAGAAGAGGCTGAAAACACAGGCAGGGGCCAAACAATAGTGGTGTAACTGAGCTGTGTATCTCCAGTTCCTAGTATAGTTCTTGAAACTGAGATGTGCTAATCAAATACTTCAAGAAGGCAGCAGTGCAGGAATCTGCTGGGGGAAGTTGGAGGGTAAGTCAGCCTGGAATTTGGTGGATGAGGAGACAGCCTTGAGAGCCCTCTACTTGAACAGAAATCTCCCTAGGTAGTGCCTGACAACAGATTTCAAAACCTGTATACTGACACTGCAGGCAATGCCAATGCAAAGCAAATCACATTGCCTTTTTGATATCACCGCCTTCCACACATGCTGTTATCCACATCGTTGCTGTCATCTGAATGTCTCACAATCTCTCTACACTCAGCCACTCACACTGCTGCAAAGAAGGCTCATGACCACCCGCAAATGAAACAAGCAAAACTTTCTGGCAGAAATTTTAAGTCACTGCTTCTCAATTCTACTGTCTGACTTTAGAAAATATTTTAACTGCTAGGTTCATTATGCCCTAATAAAGGGCTAAAGGGTAAAGGGCTGTTAATTTGAGATATATTTAAACATGGTGGAGAACTACAGGCTCATGTCAGTTTATTTTCTTCCTGATTAATCTGTATGTTCTTTGACTCTAGTTCATTTCATTATGAATTGACAATGTCATGTCCTATGTAGTGAAAAAAAAAAAAAAGAAAAAAACTCCCATAACACATATACCCCGCGTTGCCTGACCAGCCATTCCTGAAGTGTGGGGTAGTGTGTAAAATTCAAATCGGTATGCGAGCATTATTTGAGCCTACTTTGTAAAGAAGGAGCTAATGGAAAAATGGTTGTTGCTCACATTACCATGTCCTGCTCCCTTCAAAATCCTCAAGCACATGAGGTGGAGAAGCAATATAATAAAGCCACAAGCACACTATAAAAATTCTCCACTATACTAACAGCGCTTACAGAAAAAGGATAACAATGGCTACAGGAACTGAAAGTTGTGGAGCGCTATGTGTCAGATACCCCTCTGAGAACGTTACCAGCTTTTTTACATCTAAGCTTTATGACAGTGCATGAGGTGGGTACTGTGATGATTATCCCCATTTCACTGTTAGGGAAATTGAGGCTCAAAATGAGAAGAGGCTAGCTGAAGGTCACACAGCTACCAGGTTGGAGAGATAGGGTTCAATCTAGGAAGTCTGTTAGAAGCGTCCATGTAAGATGTTAAGATGGGATTCGTTCCCAATAGACAAATGGACATTTCTAAGGCAATGTGGAATCATCGTACCTTGGAGCACATACAGACCTGGATTTCAAACCTGGTTTTGCCACTAATTAGTCACATGTCCTTCAGCATGTTATTCCCCTGGAACTGTAGTTTCCTCCTCTGTAAAAAGGAAGTGAAAAGAATGTGATGTCAAAGAGTCTATGGGAATATTAAATGAGATAATTCATATAGAACTTTTGATCAAAGGTGGAATTACTCAATATACTCAATTATTCTGATGCTGACTGACAGAATTTCGCTATGTCTGAGTTAATACCATTTGTCTAAAACCTGTCGTTTTTGAGGATGTCATCTTGCAGGATCTAGAGAATTCAAAAGAACAATGTCTAATACTACCTCATGTCTAAACCAAAAA
Organism: Lipotes vexillifer; assembly: GCF_000442215.2. Lineage (NCBI taxonomy): Eukaryota > Metazoa > Chordata > Mammalia > Artiodactyla > Lipotidae > Lipotes > Lipotes vexillifer. The sequence goes on from NW_006772104.1 coordinate 872,694, forward strand.
TGATACAGAAAATGGCCCAGGAAAATGCCCACATCAGAAGATTCACTCCACGAACACTGACTCATCCTCTTTGATGCTGAGCATCAGAGACAGAGCGACCAATAGGACATGGTCCTTGCTTAAATGATTATGAGATCTAGGGGAGATGACAGGAAATGGATGATTTCAAAACTGTGTGACAAGGATTAACCCAGATGATCTGAGAGCAGGGGTGAGGGTGTTAACCCACAGTAGGGGAGGGCTCTGGATGGCTTCCCAGCAGAATTAACATCCAAACTGAGACCTAGGTATCCAGGTAAGATGATACAGTAAAATGTTCAAGGCAGAAGGAACAGTATACGTAAAAGTCTGGAGTCAACAAGGGGCTTGATGAAGCCAAGGAACTGAAAGACGTTCAGTGTGCCTGGGGAGAGAAGAGCATGGGATAGGTCTGGAAGAGGTGAGACCAGAGCAGTCCTTAGGGTGAGCTCATGCAGCACCCTGGTAACCACATTGGAACTCTGTCCAAGAGTGATGGAGTCTGGCACTAAAGGATGTTGTGTCAGTAAATGACATGATTAGATTTTCTCAGAGTTTATCACTACCTTGCAAAGGAATTAAAGATATTGTTTCTACTATAACTGCTGTTCGTTGTACTTAGACTCATATTTCTAAGCAATAGAGAGAATACACCCAAGAGATGCCAGAAAAGATGCAGGTCAATTCTGATATTTAAGTCAGTGCTCAGTCGGCAAAGGTATATCAAATTTGCTGACAAAACTGAGTAAAGATGATGCAAGAGCATGTGCATCCCAGAGGAAACCCTAGCATCTAATTAGCCAGAAGACTGGAAAGCCCTGACTTGTGCGTATTCAAAAGGTCTAGAACAAGATTCCAGGGTTCTTCAGGAAAACTTTTGGTAATGAATCAGGATCACTGTGGCAAGGGGGGAGTTGATTCCACTAAGAGAGAAAAAGTGAGAAGCACACTGGGATTAAGACGTCTTCCCCACGGGAAGAGGAGCGACTTCAGGCTAGGAGGACTGAAGAGTACAATGAATTCACCCAGGAGCACGTTAGAATCGCCCAGAGAGGTTCTGAAAAACATCAATGTCTTGACCAACATCTCTAGGTATTTTTATTTAATTGAGCTGGGATGGGGCCTGGGTATTTGTATTTTTTGAGAGCTCCATGAGGGATGCTAAAGGGTAAACCGAGTTGAGAACCAAAGGTGTAGCAGCCAAGAGCATGGGCTGGTGAGGAGGGCGGTGTGAGTTGGAATTCCAGCTCTTTCTGGAAATGAAATTATTGATATTTTGCTCTTTTAATTTTTCATGTGCAAACATTCCATAAATAGTAAAGGTGGCTTATATGGTTATATCCAACACAGCAAGATAAAGATAAAATGTAATACAGACATGAAAGGAATTTAGCTCTTACCCCTCTGTCCTTAGCTTCCTCATCTGTAAAAATGGGAAAAATGATAGCATCTCCCTGATAGGATCACTGCAAGAATTAAATGAGTTAACAAGTAAAGTGATTTACAAATACCTCGCAGATAAGTGCTCAATAAATGTAAGCTATTGTTCTTAACCCAGTCACAATTAATAGGAGAAACAGGACAGAGAGATGGAAATCACAAGGCATATTCCAAAGGACACAAATTAGCCTGGCTGATGCCTTGGGGAGTAACAGGAAAAAAACATTTAGAAAGGCAAGTTGGGGCCAGATTGCTTTCTTGAGTTCCAGGCTAATGTTGAAATGTGAGCCAGTGTTCATTAATTGATCATCTAAAAACATAGTCCCCAAATTTGAGGCAAGCAGGTGTACATTGTACAAAATAGAATATAGTAAAGGATTGCTCAGAGTCCATTCCAAAACTTGGGCTCTGAGTTGAATTGAATGCAAATGTGGAACCAACAGATGTCTCTGTGAAAAGTTGAGATTAAATCAACATAGAGCTTCAAAAATGAACAGCGAGTCTCTGGATATCAGTAATCCCTGGTGCCCAGGGAGACAGATGCTCATCTTCCTGATACCGTGGCTCTCATTCACAGACAGAGCCAACTCCACTTCTGTTGTCCAGATTCAGCCCACTTTATTAGGAACCTCTAAATGGTGCTGAAAATTGTTTCTGCCCTTTCCCCTTTTCATGTATAAATATTCTGAAAAAGAGTAAAGGTGGGCTTCCCTGGTGGTGCAGTGGTTGAGAGTCCGCCTGCCGATGCAGGGGACACGGGTTCGTGCCCCGGTCCGGGAGGATCCCACATGCCGCAGAGCGGCTGGGCCCATGAGCCATGGCCGCTGAGCCTGCGCGTCTGGAGCCTGTGCTCCGCAACGGGAGAGGCCACAGCAGTGAGAGGCCCGCGTACTGCAGAAAAAAAAAAAAAAGAGTAAAGGTGAGTTAGATGGATATACCCAACACAGCAGGGAGAGAGAAAATATAATACAAACGTCAGGCTGCAGGGAATACGAGGGTAGGAGACTTAAGAGGAGGCCTATAGGGATGTGAAGATGCAGAGAGTAGCCATAGGGACCTATAAATATGCTAGCAGTGGGCTACACATTGGCCTGAAGCCTTCTAACAGGCAATGCAAAGAAGGAAACAAGAGTGGTTGTAAGATTCAGAAGGTCCCCAGCTTAATCCAGGCAATTGCTTAAGAGAGAAATAGCTATTTCTGGAACAATGCTAGAGAGAACTCTCTCCAGGTTTAAATAACGAGGAAACTGCGTAAAATTGTCATAACGTCATCACATCGCAACATCCTAGTAGAGCATATGACATGTAGTGGCTGCCAATACATATTTAGTGAATAAATGGAAAAGGAAAGGAAAGGGGGAGGGCACCTGTACCATACATCACGAAAGTCATGGGATGCTTTGCCAGCATTCCTCAGTGTGGGCTGAGGGCCTCCCACAAGTCAATAAATGTAATTCTAGAGATCATATGTGCAAAATAGCCCAGTGCAGGCATCAGTACTCAGCTAGTCTGGCTGAAACCAGAAGTAGATTTTAGTGCCCAGAGGAAGGAATAGATTAAGTATCCCACAGACAATCTTTCCTAAAGACTTTCTCTCCACTGGGCATCTGCTAAGGGTTGAGGGGCAGTAATTCAATGTAGTACTCTTGATTCATGGACATAACATGGTGGCAGTTTACTTCTCACCTACATCACAACCTATTCATGTATACCTGAATGGCTATGGCTCCCCTCCAGGTAGTAATTCAGAAGCTTCCATCCTTACATATTGTGGTTCTGTGATGTATGGCTCCTGGGGCATCCACATCAAGGGGCAGACAGGGAAGAAGGCCCACCTCTTTCTTCACCGCCTTGGTCTAGATGGCCCACCTCACTTCTCCTCACATTGCGTTTGTGAATGGCACCGTGTTGCAAGACAGCTGGAAAACAGAGTCCCTAGCAAGGTAGCCTCTTCCCAATCACATCCCTCCTCTATGAAATAAGGACAGGAGCTCTTGAAGGCGGCTAGCTGTGTCTTCCACAATACTTATGTCCAGCCACCCAATATCTCCCCATATACACAGCACACCCTTCCTCTCACCCAGAGAGACAGCCCAAAGTTCAGGGTCTCTAGGTCATGAGTAGTTTCTTCATCAGGTCTAAGTGAGACTCCTCTTATAGTCTGGCTTCCCAGAAACCATAACATGAGTGATCTATGCCTCAACCCACCCCACATACCAAATATATGGGTGTTGGAGCAGGGGCAGAATTAGTTTAAAATCTCCCTTTCAGAGGAGGAAAGAAAGGGGAAGAAACAGCAGTCACCATTTCCTAATAATCTGAAATCCTGCCCAGTAGGCATTGTCAGGACCCCTGCCCAGGGAATGTGGGAGGGTCTCCTGGTCCCTCTCCCTCCATGGCCCTGCCTCTGCCCTCCGATAGGTTGTCCTTGTCCATCATCCTCCATGGCATCATCTGAAGGGAGTGGCAGGCAATGTGCCCTCCTTGTGACTCTGTAGCTTTTACAGCATACATCTTATCCATACTAATTTGGGAGCCCAAGAGTTTTTTTAAGCTCAAAGGGATAACCACTTTTTTTAAACCTGATCTTATTGTTGCTGAGGGCAACGGAGTTCCCTCAAACACTCAGAAGGCTCCTGATGTACTTTTTCCCCATAATGTCTACCCACCAGGGACCACTTCCAATGTTATTTCCTAGAAACAATTCTCAAATCTGCTTTATTTTTTTGCTCTCTCACCCTCCTGTGACACAATTTCCACTCAAATGCCATTGGCTGAGAGTAGTCACATGACCCTTCCTAAGTGAAGGGAGCCTGGGAAATGTAGTCCTTGTCTGGGCTTTTCAGTAACAGTGCTACACCATGGAAGAGAGTAGAAATCTTCAATGAAGAGCTAATCTTTGAACCATATGTCTCTAAGAGTAATTGCAGGAATATGAATATTCTGCTATGTACGTGTAATATAAAATGCTACTGTTGCTAGCTCTTCTTTTAAGTAAGATGAATCTGGATTCAAGTCCCACCTTTACCATTTGCAATCCCTAAAACTTAAGCGTTGCTCCAGCTCTTCTGAATATCATATATTTTATTTTTATTTATTTTTTATTTATTTTATTTTTTTGTGGTACGCGGGCCTCTCACTGTTGTGGCCTCTCCCGTTGCGGAGCACAGGCTCCGGACGCACAGGC